>NC_037669.1:128343056-128380373 GCF_003255815.1 Theropithecus gelada
TCATTTTTAATTGCGTCGATTTGATTCTTCTCTCTTTTCTTCTTTATTAGTCTTGCTAGTGGTCTGTCAATTTTGTTGATCTTTTCAAAAAACCAACTCCTGGATTCATTGATTTTTTGGAGGGTTTTTTGTGTCTCTATCTCCTTCAGTTCTGCTCTGATCTTAGTTATTTCTAGCCTTCTGCTAGCTTTCGAATGTGTTTGCTCTTGCTTCTCTAGTTCTTTTAATTGCGATGTTAGAGTGTCAATTTTAGATCTTTCCTGCTTTCTCTTGTGGGCATTTAGTGCTATAAATTTCCCTCTACACACTGCTTTAAATGTGTCCCAGAGATTCTGGTATGTTGTATCTTTGTTCTCATTGGTTTCAAAGAACATCTTTATTTCTGCCTTCATTTCGTTATGTACCCAGTAGTCATTCAGGAGCAGGTTGTTCAGTTTCCATGTAGTTGAGCGGTTTTGATTGAGTTTCTTAGTCCTGAGTTCTAGTTTGATTGCACTGTGGTCTGAGAGACAGTTTGTTATAATTTCTGTTCTTGTACATTTGCTGAGGAGTGCTTTACTTCCAATTACGTGGTCAATTTTGGAATAAGTACGATGTGGTGCTGAGAAGAATGTATATTCTGTTGATTTGGGGTGGAGAGTTCTATAGATGTCTATTAGGTCTGCTTGCTGCAGAGATGAGTTCAATTCCTGGATATCCTTGTTAACTTTCTGTCTCGTTGATCTGTCTAATGTTGACAATGGAGTGTTGAAGTCTCCCATTATTATTGTATGGGAGTCTAAGTCTCTTTGTAAGTCTCTAAGGACTTGCTTTATGAATCTGGGTGCTCCTGTATTGGGTGCATATATATTTAGGATAGTTAGCTCTTCCTGTTGAATTGATCCCTTTACCATTATGTAATGGCCTTCTTTGTCTCTTTTGATCTTTGATGGTTTAAAGTCTGTTTTATCAGAGACTAGTATTGCAACCCCCGCTTTTTTTTGTTCTCCATTTGCTTGGTAAATCTTCCTCCATCCCTTTATTTTGAGCCTATGTATGTCTCTGCGTGTGAGATGGGTCTCCTGAATACAGCAGACTGATGGGTCTTGACTCTTTATCCAGTTTGCCAGTCTGTGTCTCTTAATTGGAGCATTTAGTCCATTTACATTTAAGGTTAAGATTGTTATGTGTGAACTTGATCCTGCCATTATGATATTAACTGGTTATTTTGCTCATTAGTTGATGCAGTTTCTTCCTAGCCTCGATGGTCTTTACATTTTGGCATGTTTTTGAGATGGCTGGTACCGGTTGTTCCTTTCCATGTTGAGTGCTTCCTTCAGGGTCTCTTGTAAGGCAGGCCTAGTGGTGACAAAATCTCTAAGCATTTGCTTATCTGTAAAGGATTTTATTTCTCCTTCACTTATGAAACTTAGTTTGGCTGGATATGAAATTCTGGGTTTAAAATTCTTTTCTTTAAGAATGTTGAATATTGGCCCCCACTCTCTTCTGGCTTGGAGAGTTTCTGCCGAGAGATCTGCTGTGAGTCTGATGGGCTTCCCTTTGTGGGTAACCCGACCTTTCTCTCTGGCTGCCCTTAAGATTTTTTCCTTCATTTCAACTTTGGTGAATCTGGCAATTATGTGTCTTGGAGTTGCTCTTCTCGAGGAGTATCTTTGTGGCGTTCTCTGTATTTCCTGGATTTGAATGTTGGCCTGCCCTACTAGGTTGGGGAAGTTCTCCTGGATGATATCCTGAAGAGTGTTTTCCAACTTGGTTCCATTTTCCCCCTCACTTTCAGGCACCCCAATCAGACGTAGATTTGGTCTTTTTACATAATCCCATACTTCTTGCAGGCTTTGTTCATTTCTTTTTCTTCTTTTTTCTTTTGGTTTCTCTTCTCGCTTCATTTCATTCATTTGATCCTCAATTGCTGATACTCTTTCTTCCAGTTGATCGAGTCGGTTACTGAAGCTTGTGCATTTGTCACGTATTTCTCGTGTCATGGTTTTCATCTCTTTCATTTCGTTTATGACCTTCTCTGCATTAATTAGTCTAGCCGTCAATTCTTCCACTTTTTTTTCAAGATTTTTAGTTTCTTTGCGCTGGGTACGTAATTCCTCCTTTAGCTCTGAGAAATTTGATGGACTGAAGCCTTCTTCTCTCATCTCGTCAAAGTCATTCTCCGTCCAGCTTTGATCCGTTGCTGGCGATGAGCTGCGCTCCTTTGCCGGGGGAGATGCGCTCTTGTTTTTTGAATTTCCAGCTTTTCTGCCCTGCTTTTTCCCCATCTTTGTGGTTTTATCTGCCTCTGGTCTTTGATGATGGTGATGTACTGATGGGGTTTTGGTGTAGGTGTCCTTCCTGTTTGATAGTTTTCCTTCTAACAGTCAGGACCCTCAGCTGTAGGTCTGTTGGAGATTGCTTGAGGTCCACTCCAGACCCTGTTTGCCTGGGTAACAGCAGCAGAGGCTGCAGAAGATAGAATATTTCTGAACAGCAAGTGTACCTGTCTGATTCTTGCTTTGGAAGCTTCCTCTCAGGGGTGTACTCCACCCTGTGAGGTGTGGGGTGTCAGACTGCCCCTAGTGGGGGATGTCTCCCAGTTAGGCTACTCAGGGGTCAGGGACCCGCTTGAGCAGGGAGTCTGTCCCTTCTCAGATCTCAACCTCCGTGTTGGGAGATCCACTGCTCTCTTCAAAGCTGTCAGACAGAGTCGTTTGCGTCTGCAGAGGTGTCAGCTGCTTTGTTATTGTTTTCTGTGCCCTGCCCCCAGAGGTGGAGTCTACAGAGACAGGCAGGTTTCCTTGAGCTGCTGTGAGCTCCATCCAGTTCGAGCTTCCCAGCAGCTTTGTTTACCTACTTAAGCCTCAGCAATGGCGGGCGCCCCTCCCCCAGCCTCGCTGCTGCCTTGCCGGTAGATCACAGACTGCTGTAATAGCAATGAGGGAGGCTCCGTGGGTGTGGGACCCTCCCGGCCAGGTGTGGGATATGATCTCCTGGTGTGCCTGTTTGCTCAAAGCGCAGTATTGGGGTGGGAGTTACCCGATTCTCCAGGTGTTGTGTGTCTCAGTTCCCCTGGCTAGGAAAAGGGATTCCCTTCCCCCTTGCGCTTCTCAGGTGAGGCAATGCCTCGCCCTGCTTCAGCTCTCGCTGGTCGGGCTGCAGCAGCTGACCAGTACCGATCGTCCGGCACTCCCCAGTGAGATGAACCCAGTACCTCAGTTGAAAATGCCGAAATCACCGGTCTTCTGTGTCGCTGGCGCTGGGAGTTGAAGACTGGAGCTGCTCCTATTCGGCCATCTTGCTCCGCCCCTCCTAATTTTTGTATTTTTAGTAAAGACGGGGTTTCACCATGTTGGCCAGGCTGGTATCGAACTCTTGACCTCAGGTGATCCACCCGCATTAGCCTCCCAAAGTGCTGGGATTACAGGTGTGAGCCACTGCACCCGGCTTCATCCTTTCACTTAAACACTTGTGGACACTTTGGGGTTATTGATTTGCCTAGTTTCAATATTATTGCATCTCAAGGAAAAAGGAGGCCTGAGGAGAGTGAGGAAGACATGGGAACACCCAGTCAGTGGAGGGGTCTGAGCACACACATTTAATTAAGCTCACTGTCTTATGTGGGCATGGTTTATGTCCACATAAGACAGTGAGCTTAATGGTGCCCCAAACAATTACAATAGTAATGCCAAAGATCAGTGATCACAGATCACCATAACAGATATAGTAATAATGAAAAAGTTGGAAATATTGTGAGAATTACCAAAATGTGACAGAGACACAAAGTGAGCACAGGCTGCCATAAAAATGGCACCTAATAGACTTGCTCTACAAAGGGGCCAATCTACAACTAGTAAAAAATGTAGTATCTGTGAAAATCAACTCCAGGTGGGCTAGAGGCTTAAGTATGAGTCTTTTAGGAAACAATCTAAGAGCATATCTTTAATTATCGCAAAGTTAGGATGGATTTCTTAAGCTAAAAAGCCAATCTGTAAAGAACAATTGATAAAATCTGCCTACATTAAATCTAAGAATTTCTGTTCCTAAAACAAGTATTCATTTTAAAACGTTACTGGGGATCCCTAAACTAGGGGAAGATATTTTCATGTAACTCACTACTATCTAGAATATATCAAAAACTCCAAAAATTAGTTAGGAAAGACAAAAAAAAGAGCCCATCAAATATTGGGTAAAAACTTGAACACACACTTAACAGTTGATGAAATATACTTAATTTATTTATTGATTATTTATTTATTTATTGCTCTGTTGCCCAGGCTGGAGTGCAGTGGTACAATCTCGGCTCACAACAACACCTACCTCCTGGGTTCAAGTGATTCTTATGCCTCAGCCTCCCAAGTAGCTGGGATTAGAGGCATGTGACACCATACCCAGCTAATTTTTATATTTTTAGTAGAGATGGGGTTTTGCCATGTGGCCGGGCTGGTCTTGAACTCCTGGCCTCAAGTGATCCACCCACCTCGGCCTCCTAAAGTGCTGGGATTATAGGCATGAGCCAATGCGACTGGCTGAAATACATTTAACTTTATTGCAACCAAGAAAATGCAAATAAAAACTACCATCAGATATTGTTTCACAATCATCAAACTGGTAAAAATCTGACAGTATAATTATTGGTGATAATATAAATGAATATTACCCCTCTGGAAAATAATCTGTCATTTTATGACCCAGCAATAACTCTCTTAAATATATGACCTAGAGCTTCTCATCCAGTATGCCAGGCCACCAATCAACTCATATGAGGCTGGGAAGCAAGGTGGCATGTGGGGACACAGGGACTGAGACCATATGAGTCCTCCAACTGTCCTTCAACAGAAGAATGAATGAACTGTAAATTCATGAAGCAGAATCTGTATTATACAGAAAAGGTAAACCAGAGCTATATGTAACAAGATGGATGAATCTTAGGAATATATGTATAGCCACATGTAAATTGCAGAAAAACTAAACTTACAGTGTAATTCTACTTTTATAAAATCTAAAGCTTGCAAAACTAAACAAATTTTTAGGACTACAAATGTAGGTAATAAAACTGTAATAAAAAACTATAATAAAAAAAGGAAATAATAATCCCAAAATTTAGAATAGTAATCACCTCTAAAGAAGAAGGGAAGGGAATGGCACAGGGGAGCAGCACATAAGAGCCTCAAAGGTGATGGTGATGTCCCATTTCTTAGGCAGGTGCTATTGTCACAAGTGTTCATGTTTTTCTGTAGACGCTACATATATTTTATAAATATGATTTTTAAATTTACCAATGTATATGCAGGAGTGTGTTATGCACATATATATATACTTGTGCATATATCTATGTGTGTGTATATGTATCTTTGTTTTCATGAAATAAATAAAAATATCACCAGCAAAAAGGAAGAGTGGGGACAAGAGAGGTTGGAGAAAACAGCATGGGTCATAGCACAGCAATAAGCCTATACATTATGTTTTTACTATACTTTTCTTTTTAAGCTTTGGCACCACAAGTGAATTATACTATTATAGAAGTTCTGCAATACTATCCCCCACTCCACAAAAAGAGGTTTATTTTCTTCATTTTTAGAGTAAGTATTCCTCTCTGTTCCCACTGGAAACTCGATGTCTCTACAGGATGTTCTGCGTAGGCGGAAAATGATTATTTTAAAAGCTGGAGAACATCAAATAATCCTGAATAATGAGGCACTGGAGGAAAGGGAGAGCAGTGTAATCCACTAAAACAGTCAGAGATTTTCCACACAGAATGTTCATGGACTGCTCTGACGCATCCAGAGCTACTGAAGCGCAGCCCTGCCAGCAAGACGGGGAAGGGAGGCAGCAGTATCAAGCACAGGGCTTTTCTTCATTGGGCATTGTGAGGCTTCTTGTACCTCTTCACAGCCTCTTATCAGGACTTAAAACAACTTTCATTTCGTCCCTAACCTAAATATCCCCATAGTGCTGGTCTGCAGGCATTTCCCTGCCAAAATCAGACAAAATCCGTCTATACTTCAAAGCCAAACCACATATCTGAGTTCATAACTGAGGCCTTGAGTCTCAGCATCTTTTTCTGAGAAGCAGCAAGGGAAACCAAACCTGAAGAAAGGGCGACCAGTCCTCTAGTTCCTAATGCTCACTTGCAAGGGTAAATGCCCCCATCCCCTGCTGGCTGTCTTCCAATGGCCACTGTATGCCAGTACCTTTGCTGTTACCAGAGATAATCAAGACACCCTTCCATTCCTCTCAGGAGATCTCACCCTGGCTTTCTGCTGAACTGGCCTCATATCTCTATTAGAGGATTTCTTTCATTCTACCTAAACAATTCCCAGATAACACCACGGTATTCTTTAAAGCAGGGTTCATAGTTGATCCATTTCACTTCCTACTTCTGAGCTTGGCACAGTACATTTTTTACAGAGAAGTTACTTGACAAATGTTCGCCGAACTGATTTCTTGTACCAAAAAAACCTGTCACCTAGTGACAAACCATGAATATATACATTCAGACCCAGGACTGTTCACCAAAGAGCAAGAAAATGAAATTAAGTGTGGATATCTGGAGGCAAAAAACGTTAAGGGTATTTTTACTCTAAATGGTAGCAAATAGCTTATGACATTTCTTAACCCCATTAATTAACAGATCAAAATTATGGGACTAGCAGTAAGTAAATTCAGTCATTACTAATCCCTGAGATGAGCCTTATTCCATAGAATGCTTGCCTGGATACTGGAACCTGTCAAAATTAACCTCACTTGTTAACTCAAAATGTGTCCACCATGGATGGGTAAATCCCTAAACTCAAGAGAACTGTCTAACTGAACGTTCAACTTTGACATCCCTTTAAAATAAAGATTCTAGGGCTTTACCTCCCAGGCTGCTCCTCTCAATCACTGACTTGCTCCCTTAGCAAATATCTACTGAGTATACATGCCAGGTACTCTGCTCAGCACCAAGGACGAGGCAGTGAGCTCCACAAACATGATCCCTGCACAGACAACACACTGCTCAAATAATCATACAGGTCAGGTGCAACTAAGAAAGCTGTGACAAGGAATGTATCTCTTACTTCTTTCATGACCTGGGGAACTTCATCAGGGAGTAGTCAGCCTGTTGGTCTATTAAGGCTAGTGGTCTTCCTCGTCAAATCTGAGCCTCAGTCAAATCCCTATACAGCATTCAACTCAAAGAGAATCAGCTTCTCCCAGGCTGGGGCTTTGGGTGTCAACCAGACACCAGCGGGTAGGGGCTCATGGCAGAGGTCCCTCTCCTTGAACAGTGCCTTACAGATTATAAAGCACACACACAGTATCTTAAGTGTTCATCACCACAGCCCAGTAAAGGCTGCAGTGTAGCACATTTTACAAAGCAAGAAAATCATGCCCAAAATGTTGAACAAATTTCTGTCTGGTCTCTGAATGGTGTAGGTGGTGGGAGCTTCAGAGGAGTTCTGGCTCCAAAGCAAGAGCACATTCCATTCCCCACAGCACAGGCGACTCCGTCTGTAAGACCTACACCAGCATGTTTGAAAACACCAGCCCCAGTCGATGGAATCAGAATTACATGGCATGCTTGTCCTGCAAGGGCTGTTGACCTGGTTATGCATCTAGCCTTTCTGCATGAAGGCCACTGCCAGTAGCAACCCACCACCAACAAGGCAGGAACCTGGGCCTGTTTTTGATTGTGGAGATGTTGCAATTGGTCTGTCCTCTCCATTTTCCCTTCCATTTTCCTCATCTTTAAAATAGAGAAAACAGCATCTGCTCTGCCTCCCTCACAAGACTATTCTATAATTAAGTGAGATACTGTGTAGGAATATACAATTTTAAATCATTTAGATTTATCATTTTAGCCTCAGCAAGACTCCAAAGCTGACCAAACTTGAGGCAGGTTAGCTTTGTTAATACACTGCACTGAAAACAGTTTGATACTATTCAGAAAGTTATTGACATTGTAACTTTCAACAGCCTGCTATACATGAGGGAGACAAACCCTTAAAGAAAACTCATAATTTCCAAACTGAGGGAATCTGTCCATCAAAACCACTGTGAGGAAGACTGCTAAATGCATCAAGTAACAGCTCACCTTTTAAAAGCATTTTAAAAGTTCCTAGCTTGAAAGCTAACAATGATGGAAGGGAAGAGCAACTGGAGCAAATCATGGAAATAAAAACCAGAAGCCAATTGGCAGCCACTTCTACAGCTAGCAAAACCTCAGTCACAGGAAGTTTGTATCCCGCCCAAAGGGAGAGACGACCTGTGGGTCTTTTCCCACATGTAAACAAAGGCCCAAAATGCTAAGAAAAGGGAACAAATGTAGAAAGGCAAGTTGAAGCTTTCCTGAATTTGCTTAGACAAGTGGTGACTGAGACTGAAAAAATTAAAGAAGCCCCTGAATCAAAAGCAGATGGTTTTGTTTTGTTTTGTTTTTCTTTTGAGACAGAGTCTCACTCTGTCGCCCATGCTGGAGTGCAGTGGCGCGATCTTGGCTCACTGCAAGCTCCGCCTCCCGGGTTCATGCCATTCTCCTGCCTCAGCCTCCCGAGTATCTGGGACTATAGGCACCCACCACCCCGCCTGGCTAATTTTTTGTATTTTTAGTAGAGATGGGGTTTCACCGTGTTAGCCAGGATGGTTTCGACTTGTGATCTGCCTACCTTGGCCTCCCAAAGTGCTGGGATTGCAGGCGTGAGCCACTGCACCCGGCCAAGAAGCAGCTATTTTAAAAGGTTAGGGACTAGTGGGAAAGGCACAGAATTGCTCCTTGGCTACTCATTTCTTTTAAAAATTAAACCAGATTGTCATATTTTAAGATACACTTTGTAACAGTTTTGAAATTTGACTACCTTAATTAAGAAATGTGTAATAGGCCAGGTGTACTGCCTCACACCTGTAATCCCAGCACTTTGGAAGACAGAGGTGAGGATCACTTGAGCCTAGGAGTTCAAGACCAGCCTGGGAAACATGGCAAAACCCCATCTCTACCAAAAAAAAAAAAAAAAAAAAAATTGACTGCAGCCTGGGGGACAGAGTGAGACCCTGTGTCAAAAAAAAAAAAAAAAAGTATAATAGATGAAAAATAGAAGGGTCACTGCTAAGTTCTCAAGTACAGAGCTGCCTACTGGAGCCCTAGACAATGATGTCTACACTCAGACCATTACTGTCTCACTCATAAAGTGGGGTTAGGATTGTTGCTTGGGCCAGTTCACTGTTACACACCTCAATCCCTGAGTCAGTTCATCCCTTGGAGGTGACTAGCCTCACCTTTTAATTCCTAAAACCATTATTTTAGTTTTGAAGTAACAGGGATCAAGATAGTTCTATACTCGGGTATTCTCAAAACCTATTTCTGACAAAGATGATAATGATTTACTACTTTGTCTTCAGAATATAAGTGTCAGCTCCTTACTCTGTAACAAGTGTTATTATTTACATTTTATCTCTAAACAGCACAATGATCTTTAAGGGTAAAATTAATTTCATTTTATAGGTAAGAAAGAACTGAGGCATAGAAAGGTTAGGTCAGGAGTCTAAGGTCACAGAAGAGACGTGGTAGTGCCAGAATTTGAGCTCATGGCTATCTCCCAAGCCTGTGCACTTTCAGCAACAGGACATGCCATTCAGTACATAAGATAAGAATTTTGCTGACCATTACATTGCTTTCAGCTAAGACAGAAACAAACTGAAAATTGGTGAAATGACTGATTTACTCTGACTCCTATGGTTTAACAAGAATACCAATTAAGGCTAATTAAAATAAACAGAGATTATTTTTCTCCCTTTTCTCCCAATCAAAAATTGTCTTTAAGCTGATGCTATTGTGGGTTAGTAAAGGAAGAGGAGCTTGCCCAGCAAAACTGTAGTGGCCACTCTGACAACATGACTGCTTTCTCCATTTCCAGAACCTTGGCAGTTGAGGCCCTATGCATCCCAGGCAGGCCGCAGCGTTTACGTACCCTCATGTCCCCGCTCATTAATTTCTTCCTGGAGACTCAAAACACTGGTGAGGTTAATGATCCTTCTCCGGGGGGTACAAGCTGCAGTCATTTCCTTTCGGGAATCATCTTCCACCATTTCCACATCAGAATCTTCCCGATGTCTCTTCCTGCAATGAAGAAAAGGAAGTGCAGATCATTACTATTCTTGTTTTTAAACTTAGCCAAATTTTGTGGGTTGCATTTTGGAGGAGCAAGCAACTTCTCTGTGCTGGTTCCACAGAGCTGTGGATGAACCCCTGTGCTGGTGGCAGGCCAAAAAGATCAGTCTGTTCTCTGATAGACTGCTTATCTGACAATGCTCAGATCCCAGCAGTTGGCCATGCAGCCAATGTAGCAGGACTCTGGAGTATAGCTTCATCCCGTAGAGCTGCAGGGCGTTGAACAAGTGAGCTGAATTTGTCAAGTCTCATTCATTCATTCCTCCATCTATCCATCCATCAGACACTGCTATATACTAACTACATCCAGCAATGAACAAAACAGATAAGGTACCTGCCCTCACAATGCTTACTTTTTTTTTTGAGAGACATAGTCTCACTATGTCTCCCAGGCTGGAGTGCTGTGGTGTGATCTCAGCTCACCGCAGCCTCTGCCTTCCAGGTTCAAGCGAGTCTCATGTCTCAGCCTCCCAAGTAGCTGGGATTACAGGCACGAGCCACCACACCCAGCTATTTTTTGTATTTTTTTGTAGAGACGGGGTTTCACCATGTTGGCCAGGTTGGTCTCGAACTCCTGACCTCAGGCGATCTGCCTGCCTCTGCCCCCCAGAGTGCTGGGATTACAGGTGTGAGCCACAGCACCCAACCCACAATGCTTACTTTCCAGTGGGAGAGTCAAATAGCAACAGAAAAGAGATCATTTTAAGTATCAATAAACACAATGAAGAAAATAAAACAAGGTAGCATAACAGAATGATGGGGAAATGAGAGGAGAAAGAACTTCAGACTGAATGGACAAAGATGGTCTCTGGCAAGAGGTGACTTGCTGGTCTCACACTCCCGACCTCAGGTGATCCGTCTACCTTGGCATCCCAGAGTGCTGGGATTACAGGTGTAAGCCACCACGCCAAGCAAGCCAAGAGGTAACCAGGGGGTTCCCAGGCTGAGAGAACAGTAAAAGCAAAAGGGTAAAAAGCTCAGTCAGTTCAGATCAACCACAAGAGCTGTATGGCCAAAGCACCATGTGGGAGAAGGAAAGGGGAGGGCTGGAGCAAGGGTTGGGTGAGGGATTTAAGTTTTATCCCAAGTGCAAAGGAAACCACTGAAACATTCTCAGCAGAAAAATGATACCACTTGATTTTGGGCTTAAAAATATTTGACTACTCTGTGGTAAATATCACTTAGTTCTGCAAGTGATAAACAAATGTAATACTTTCCCTGCAGGGATAAGAGCATTAAATGGGATAACGTATGCAAAGTATCTGGCACACAGTAGATGCTCCATAAATATTTTCCTTTATTATTCCCTGGAAAAAAATCTTTTTTTTTTTTTTTTTTTTAGAGACAGAGTGTTACTCTGTCAGCCAGGATGGAGTGCAGTGGCTTGACCACGGCTCACTGCAGCCTCAACCTCCTGGGCTCAAGTGATCCTTCCACCTGAGCCTCCTGAGTAGCTGAGACTACAGGCATTTGCCACCATGCCTGGCTAATCTGTGTGTGTGTTTGTGCAACTCTTGGACTCAAGCGACCCTTCCGCCCTGGCCTCTCAAAGTGCTGGGATTACAGGCCAATGCGCCTGGCTGGAAAAGATTCTTAGAAGTCATCTTGCTAGGCTGACTCAGAAATGAGCAAACTGAAGTAATGCATCTCAGTTCACATGGCTAATTAGTGCCACGATAGCGCACGTGCAGCCTTGGGCAAATTCCTTCACCTTGAGCTCCAGGTTTCGTATAAGTACACATTAAATAAAGAATATCCACCTTAGAGATTTTGTGAGGTAACGTATTACAGTACCTGCAGAATGTACACTGGAAGTGCTCAAAATCAAATGAGCACTTTTTTTTTAATAATAATAAATAACATTTATTATTATTATTATTCCCGCTCCTTCTCTCCAGGTTTCTTTCACCACTAGCCCACATACTTCAGGGAGTTTTTTTTTTTTTTTTTTGAAATGGAGTTTTGGGCCGGGCGCGGTGGCTCAAGCCTGTAATCCCAGCACTTTGGGAGGCCGAGACGGGNTTCAAATAGAAAGCTGTTTCATCTACATTGAAAATCTGTTGTTTAGTGCAGCCACCTTCATCAATGATCTTACCTAGCTCTTCTGTATAACTTGCTGCAGCTCCTACATTTTGCTCCTACTTTCTGCTTCACCTTACACTTTTATGTTATAGAGATGGATTCTGTCCTTAAACCTCATAAACCAACCAGTGCTAGATTCCAGCTTTTCTCCTGCGGCTTCCTTACCCCTCTCAGCCTTCACAGAATTGAGGCAAGTTAGAGCCTTGCTCTGGATTAGGCTTTGGTTTAAGGGAATGTTGTGGCTGGTTTGATCTTTCATCCAGACCACTAAAACTTCCTCCATTTCAGCAATAAAGCTGTTTCACTTTCTTATCATTCATGTGTTCACTGGAGTAGCACTTTTAATTTCCTTCAAGAACTTTTCCTTTGCATTTACTACTTGGCTATTTGGCACAAGAGGCCTCGCTTTCAGCCTATCTCAGTTTTTTTACATGCCCTCTTCACTAAGCTTAATCATTTCTAGCTTTTGATTCAAAGTGAGAGGCATGCAACTCTTCCTTTCACTTGCAGGCCACTGTGGGGTTATTAATTGGCCTAATTTCAACACTGCTTGCATGTCAAGGAATAGGGAGGCCTGAGGAGAGGGAGAGAGACTGGGGAACACAGGTCGGTGGAGCTGTTAGCACACACACAACATTTATCAATTCAGTTTGCTTTCTTATATGGGTGCAGTTTGTGGAAGCCTAAAATAATTACAATAGTAACATCAAGAATCACTGATTATATAATAGTAATAATGATATAATAGTAATAATAGATATAATAGTAATAATGAAAAGTTTCAAATATTGTGAGAAATACCAAAATGTGACAGAGCACATGATGTTGGAAATATGACACCAATAGACTTGCTCAATGCAAGGTTCCCACAAACTTTCAATTTGTAAAAAACACAGTATCTGCAAAATGCAGTAAAGCAAAATGCAATAAACCAAGATGTGTCTGTACACTGTGTAGGAATGCAGATGCCAAGAGTTGCAGAGCTCAGAGATTTTAGGAAAGGAGGAAACAGCAGCTTGGAAACTGCAAGGTGGACACTGGCGCCATGAAAGAGTTGCTTTGATCCAAGAGGGATGGGAATAAAAATGCAACCCCTTTTCCTCTCCCTGACACACCACCTGGAAAGAGCTGCAGGGGAATTGGAGTCTCAGAGGCATAAGATTTTCCCTTAAATCAAGAAAGAAAAAGAAAGTTTAGGGGTGGAGAACTGGAGAGATTTTGCTTGTGATTTGGCATGAATTTGAGAGGGCGCAGTGGAAACTTTCGGAATCACTAAGTCTAGGACTCAAATCCTACCTTTCCAGTTATTGGCCATGTAGCTTTTGGCACACTTATTGACCTCTGGGATGACCCAGGTTCCTTGCCTATGGCTGTTGTGAAAGATCAAGAAAATAAGGCATGCAGAGTGCCTGGTATAAAGTGGCAGTCAGCCAGGGCCACACTTTTGATGCTCAAACATGTTTCAATGACCATCTTATCAGTTGTCTTCAAAGCAAAAGCTCTTTCTTCCTCCTGGCTGCTCATGCTTGCACTCTTTTGCCCTCTCTCTCCCAACTACCTCCTCCTCCTCTCCACACCCCAACCATAGTTAAGCAATTCTAACACATCCCATTCTCCCAAGGAAAAATCCAGTTGTATGTTATCACAAGATCACAATGCACCTGACGTTTTCTGATCTTTAGGCATTTTCTTGAAGCGTCTATACTTACTATGGCTCAACAAAACTCAGTTTCAACTTTTTTTTTTTTTTTTTTTTGGAGACAGGGTCTTGCTCTGTCACCCAGGCTGGAATGCAGTGGTGCGATCATGGCTCACTGCAACCTTGACCTCTCAGGCTCAAGTGATCCTCCCACCTCCGCCTCCAGAGTAGCAGGAACTACAGGCTCATGCCACCATGCCTGGCTAATTTCTTTTTTTCTTTCCAACCCAGCAATCCCATTATTAGGTATATACCCAGAGGAATATAAATCATTCTACCATAAAGACACATGCATACAAAGGTTTATTGTATGCTATTCGCAATCGCAAAGACATGGTTGACTGTTGGGTACTGGGCTTAATACCTGGGTGATGAAATAATCTGTACAACAAACCCTTGTGACATGAGTTCACCTATGTAACAAACCTGCACGTGTACCTCTGAACCTAAAATAAAAGTTTAAAAAAGAAGTTGATAGCCTAGATATATGCCCAAGAGAACTGAAAACATATGTTCACATAAAAGCTTGTATAGCAATGTTCACGGGAGCATTATTCACAAATAGCCAAAAAGTGGAAGCAATCATATGTCCATCAATTGAAGAATGGATGGATAAAATGTGGTCTGTCCGTACAAAGGGATATTACTGACAGTAAAAAGAAATGAAGTTCTTATACATGCTACAACATGGATGACCCTTGAAAATATGGTTCTACTTTAAAAAGTCAGTCACAAAAGGCCACATATGATTGATTCCATTTCTAGGAAAGCAATGGGGAAAACACTCCCTATTGTCCAGAGTAGGCAAATCTACATAGATAGAAAGTAGATTAATGGTTGCACCAGGGTGAAGGGGTTAGGGAAGGAGGGAAATGAGAAGTGACTGCTAGAGGTTGCAGGATTTCTTTGGTGGTGATGACAGTTTTCTAAAATTAGATTGTAGTGATGATTGTAAAACTATGATTATACTAAAAACAATTGAATTGTATACTTTAAATTGGGAAACTGTATGGTATGTGA
Source organism: Theropithecus gelada (assembly GCF_003255815.1). NCBI lineage: Eukaryota > Metazoa > Chordata > Mammalia > Primates > Cercopithecidae > Theropithecus > Theropithecus gelada. The sequence continues at coordinate 128,357,987 of NC_037669.1, forward strand.
ATTACATCTCAATAAAAATTTTTATAATACCTTATTAATATCTGTCATGCCCCTGTGGATTGACTGGGCTCAGCTGAGTGATTGTCACTTGGGATTTCTCATATAGTTTGGTCAGATGGTGGCTGGGACTGGGTCTTGGGAAGGCTTTATACTTCCTAGGCTGAGAGAGCTACAACCTCTCAGGACTGACCAGGCATCTCTCTCCACATGGCTAGCTTGAGTTTTCTTACAAGTATGGCAGTCTGCGAGCAGTCACACTGCTTATACGATGGTTAACTCCTCTCAAAGTGAACCTTCCAGGAAAAGGAGGTAGAGTTTGAGACCAGCCTGGCCAACAAGGTGAAAACCTGTCTCTACAAAAAATACAAAAACTAGCCAGCCACATTTGAATTTATGTGAGTAATTGATTACTTTGACCAATAGAATGTGGCAGAGTGACAGTGAGCCAGTTTCTGGTTCCAGGGTCTAAAAGACTGAGACTTTGAGATATATAAATAAATAAAACAAGAAAGAGTGGATTAGCTCTAAGTGAGCAGGAGAACCCAGCACTGTGCCTTTCCTCCTCCCCCTCCTTCCATCACCCCAGTCCCTGCAGAGTTCCCTGAAGCACTCCTTTGGAACTGAAGGGCTACACAAAACCTAGCTTGAAAATTGCGTATTTAGAGTTGTAATGGCGAACAGCTTTTATGTGGTGTCTGAACTCAATCAATGGGCAGCAGCCGTGGAGGACTGCGTTGAAAAGTGTTTTGGTAAACTGATTGCTTTAAGTGCCCCAAATCTTCACCCCTCACTGTATTCACACCCTTATAATGTGACTTTTGGGCTCCTCCCATCGAGAGATGGTGTGAATCTCCCCCTTCATTCTGAGTTTGGCCAATGTTGTGACATGGTAGAAGCTTCAAAAATGCCAGCAGGTTGCCACTTCTGCTCTTGCACGTCCACCTTTGCCATGAGAACATGCCCAGCCAGCCTCTGGAAGGATCCAGAGTTTTCCAGAAAGTTTTCCCTGCACGGCCAAGGCTCCCCAGCTAAGCCCCAGACAGGTGACCCCCAACTGACAGCCCGTGCCACCCTGCAGGTCACATGAGGAAGCCTAGCCACGACCAGTCATCCAGCCTGAATCACTGACCCAAAGACTCTCTTGGGCTAAACAGACACTTGTTATAAGCCACTGAATTCTGGGTGGCTTGTTATGCGTTGATTGTGGCAATAGATCACTGAGACATGTGTTGATAGTTATGTCTGCCACGGGCACAGGAAGGCAGCCAGCTGCATCCCTGCCAGGCATTCTGGGAGAACTGACGGACTGCCTGGGCTTCAAAGCATTCTCCATATCCCGCCATCTCTGGTTTTTTCACATATTACACACCACGGGCAAAAGTCCTGTTTCAGGGATTCGCCCAAGATCCCCCTCCCTGTGGTAGCGTCCGGGGGTGGGTCCAGTCATGAACCTCCTAAGAAATGCTTGGGAAGTCAGTGGGCGGAAGTGAGGCTGGGTTTGGCACCTGCTACTTAGCCATCATTCCACAATCCAAAACCGGGCAGAGGGAGAAAGGGGTAGCCGACACATCCTTGAAAGGCAGAGATAATACTCTCCCTCCCTTAAGATCAATCTCCAATCATTTAGTTGGCTTGACTGCAGTCATTCACACCTTCAGCTGGACGTGGAACAGACTTCCCAACTTGTGCCTGGGATCCATGTGTGGATCTGCTAAGTAAGAACTGAGCAGTGGGCCAAGGGGCCTGGGGGCTGGTCCAAGTCCTTGCCTGTGAAGCTGTTTAGACTGTCAGGCTTGGTGGCAAAGGCCAGCTGGCTGTAACGTCATTCTCCTGGGCCCAAAGAGCGAGCAGCAGGGAACACACAGCTCTAATAAACAAACTTGACTTCAGACAGCAGCTTCTTTTCCCTTCCTCTGAGAGACCCAGATTACTTTGTGCATTGCATTCACCTTAAGCAATGGAACACCCCACATACATTTCATTTTTCAGAGTCCATACTGGCAAAAGCTGCTGTTGCAAGAGTCTGGTTGCAAAACTGGCCCTAAACTTTCAAGGAAGGAGATAAATGGCTTTCAGCTGAAAAATATCGAAGACTCTTTTGGAGTTGTTTCTTGTTACAGTTTAGGATGAGGTCTAAGAAATTAAGCCAGACACAGGGGTGTGCACCTGTGATCCCAGCTACTCAGGTGGCTGGGGCAGAAAGATCAAGGCTGAGGCAGGAGGATCACTTGAGCTCAGGAGTTCAAGGCCAGCCTGGGCAACATAGCAAGACTCCATGTCTTACCAAAAAAGAAAGGAAAGGAAAGGAAAGGAGGAAGAAGGAAGGAAAGAAGGAAGGAAGGAAGGAAGGGAGGGAGGGAGGAAGGAAGGAAGGAAGGAAGGAAGGAAGGAAGGAAGGAAGGAAGGAAGGAAGGAAGGAAGGAAGGAAGGAAGGAAGGAAAGAAATTAGCAAGATGTACATGGCTTTCAACTTCTGGCCCCTATCTGTCTCTAGCCTCATCTCCTGCACTTGCCTCACACTTTCTTTGTCAGTGGCTGTCACTTGCTGTGGACTCATGTTCACACAAACTGGACTGTTTATTGCCTTTTGCTGGTCCTTTTGCCTTGGAAGCCTTCCCTGACTTCACGGCTCTCTTCCACTCCCCCTCTAAGCCTAAGACCAGGTGTCACTCTCTCAGTGATCAGTTAGGTGCTCCTCCTTTTGGCTCTCATGACACCTGCACTTTCTTCTGTGCACCTATGTTAAGGTTTCTTTCAGATTGTTTTATCATCTCTCCTTCTTGGGGGTGCAATCCCGTTTGTGTGTCTGTGGCTGCTCCCTCTCACGAATTCGTTTTCTCTCATGGCTTGGAATCTTTCCCATTAGCTGGTCTTCAGCAGGGTGGTTCTCCATGGGTGTTTCAGCACCCTGGGATATGCAGGCATCTTTTAGCTTCCCATCGGCTTTTGCTGGGATCCTGTGGGCTTCAGGGCAGTGTTTACGTTCCATTCCTTGCCTGGAGTTCCTGCATGACTTCACACACTCACACAGTACGGGCTCAGCCTCGAACTGCTCACAGGCAACTCTTCTTCTTTCCACTGACCTGGGCAAAGTGCAGCTTCTGCTTTCCCAGACTGGATAACAGAGGGTTTGGGGTTTTGGTTTTTGGTTTTTTCACTTCTGGTTTAATGGATGGACAGTCTTCAGTGCCTCCTGGGTTTATATAAGAAGCTCAAGTCTAACTCCCCACCTACAGGGGTCTGAAAGTTTCTAGCAGACTCATCTGGTGCTCCACTCACAAACTCTTGGCCTCACCTCTGATTCAGCCATGGCTGGGGTGGACAGTGCCATGTGGGCTTAGGTTCATTATATATGACAGTATCAGCCTCAAGCATATAACCAGGCCCCAAGAACCAGCTCCATTCCCTCCCCAACCAGCCTCAAGAGCCTGTGATGGGGCAGGATCCAGGGATCAGGTCTGGACCAAACAGGATGATTCCTTGGGAGAGCTGGGATCAGGCTTTGTCCAAGGGTTGGTTGTGAGTAATAGTTAGGGAGGCCTGGAGGCCAGAATTAGGGTTAACTCTGAGAGAATATAATCAAAGGTCAGGAATGAAGGGCAAGTTCGAGACTAAGCAGAGTTGAGGTCAAAGGAAAAGGCCAAGAAGGTTAGACCCAATGGTTAAGACTGCAAAGCTTGCTACGGTTGACATAGGTAGGAATAAAGTGAGCATGTGTATTCTCATTGAATACTGGCAGTAGGATTGCTGGACAGCTGTTCACCTCACAGACCTAGGGTAGAGCAAAAACAAGCCTGGATTATCCCAGGGTAATGGAGTAAGGTGGTCACTAATAGACTAATAGAGCACAAATAGAACTAATAGAGCACCTGATGGCAATTCTGGCTTCAGGTTCAGGAAATCCTGAGTCTTCTCCAACAGACTGAGAGCCAAGGTTAAAGCAGGGGCCCCCTCCTGAGCTTTCCTTCGGGCCTGCCCCAGAGAAGCCCTGGCTGCTCCAAGTGACCGTTAGCTTTGCAAACACCAGAGTTCAGCCTGACACAGCTCCTCAAGGATCCCTGCAGGGTGAGGGCACAGAGAGATGAAATAGACCACTTAGAGTGGGGTGCCTCCGAGGTCAGAGAGGGAAAGGAAGGAAATCTTGCTCTCAAGGCAGGACAGCATGTGAGAAAAGAACAAGGGCTGGAAAGGACAGCCAGATTGATGAAGCCCCTCCCTGCGGTCTTTGCTTGTCTTTGTTAATGAGTCATCCCTTTGCCAACGTCCAGGCAGAATGTGGGCACCTCTTTTGGCTTAGGCTCTTCTCTGTAAGGTCTTCCTGGCATTGGCAGGGGTTTGTTCTGGGCAGTTGGTGACCACAGTCATCAGCATCTTGCCTATTGTGGCCAACCACAAAAGTGCCTGGCTTTAGTTTTGTTCAACTTGCATTTTACCTGGCACTCTTGCATGTTAATAGTTAATAATTAATAATTTCAATCTTACAAGCTATTAACAGGCTGGCAATAGCCAATTTTAACTGAGCTCTTACTGTGTTTCAGACACCAATCTGAGTACCTTATAAGTACTAATTCAATCTACAGCCACCCTTAGAGGTAGATGTTATTATTATTCCCATTTTATAGATGGGAAAAATGAGGCTTACAGATTGGGTCCCTTGCCTAGTGAGTAAACAGTCAAGCCAGAACTGGAGCACTGGCAGACTGGCTTTCTTAGTCTGTTTTGTGCTGCTATGACAGAATATCAGAGACTGAGTAATAAATAAAGAACAGAAATTTATTTATCACAGTTCTGAAGCCTGGGGAGTCCAAGATCAAGATGCCAGCATCTGGGGTGGAACTTCTTATTGTGTCCTCACATGGTGGAAGGCAGAAGGGCAAGAGAGAGAAAATCCATTCCCACAAGCCCTTTTTATAGTGGCATTAATCCATTTATGAGGGCGGAGCTCTTAGGATCTAAACACCTCCCCAAAGGCCTCACTACCCACCACTGTTGCGCTGGGGATTAAGTTTCCAACACATAAATTTTGGGAGACACATTCGCTCCACAGCACTGGCCCCAGGGTCTGCACTCTTAACTAGTAGCCAATGCTGCCTCCCCAGGAGATTAGGAAAAATTAAACTCAGAGGATAGAGTCTTCTTCTGGGCCTATGCTAAATTTCAAATCAAAGAAGCTCAAATCCCAAAAGAAAAACTTATCTAGAAAAGAAGGAATGCCCCAGGGTCTGTTGTTCCCCTTTTTGTGTTCATGAGTTCTCATTATGTAGCTGCCACTTGTATGTGAGAACGTGTGATATTTGGTTTTCTGTTCCTGTAGTTGTTCGCTAAGGAAAATGGCCTCCAGTTCCATCCATTTTCCTGCAAAAGACATGATCTCATTCTTTTTTACAGCTGCATAGTATCCCATGGTGTATCTGTACCACATTTTCTTTATCCAATCTGTCATTGATGAGCATTTAGGTTGATTCCATGTCTTTGGTATTGTGAATAGTGCTTCAGTAAACATTCGTGTGCATATGTCTTTATGGTAGAATGATTTATATTCCTTTGGGTTTATACCTGGTAATGGGATTGCTGGGTCAAACCGTAGTTCTGTTTTTAGCTCTTTGAGGAATCACCACACTGCCTTCCACAATGGTAGAACTCATTTACACTCCTGTCAACAGTGTATAAGTGTTCCCTTTGCTCCACAACCTTGCCAGCATCTGGAGAGGATCAGAAAAAATAACTATCGAGTACTAGGCTTAGTACCTGGGTGATAAAATAATCTCTACAACAAACCCCTGTGACATGAGTTTACCTATAGAACAAAGCTGTACCTCTGAACCTAAGATAAAAGTTTTCAAAAAAATTTATAAAAACAACAATAATAAAGTAGGAATGAAAACAATAGAGAGCTTCTTTCCAGCTCTACTCATTCCCACTGGTGTGTCTTGATCAGTTGTGAGTTGTGTTACAAGTAACTGGTTCTTTAAAATAGCAATCTTTGTGATTAATTGGCTTATAAAATAAGAGTCCATATTCTGCCCATAACTGTGTTTCTCATACTCCCTCGCATTTCCATGTGCCTTCTCATTGGAGAAAGAGGTGATATTCTCAGTCTTTTCAAAATGTTTCGTTTTTAATTACAGAGAAAGCACTGACACATTTTATCCCCTTTCTTATTCACTTTTTCATTAATTTATTCACTCAGTACACGCTTATTGAGTGCTTACTACATATTCTAGGTGTTAAGGGTGCAACAGTGAGCAGGATGGATAATGTTCCTGCCTCTTGGAGTTTTCATTCTAGTATGAGGAAAAAGACAATAAACAAATAAACATACAACATGAGGGCAGGCAATACTAGAGGCCATAAGAAAAACTAAAGAAGTCTGAAGAAACAGAGACTGGGTGGTAGTGATCAGGGAAGATCAGTTATAAACACTGTGGTGAATTAACTATATATTCTTCCAGGTTATATATGCATACATTTATTAAAAGTATGTATACCTGTGACAATACATATAACTTTTCAAATTTACATAAATAAAATCACATTGTATTGGAGGAAACTTCTGCTTCTGGGAAGATAGACATACTTCTCCCTGTTCCTCCCACAGAATGCAACTAGAAACACTGGACATTATATATAAAACAAATATAACACTGTAAAAGATGAAGCAAAGGCAGACCGGCTAGAGACCTTGGGACCTAAGGAATGCCACGGTAGTGAGTTCCCTGGGTTTTCTCTTCGCTTCATAGATCCCAGACTTGGAGCTGAAGAAGCCAGCTACCTGGAAATGCTGAATTCAGACTAAAAAAAAAAAAAAAATCTCCAAAAAAAGACTCCTCTCTCTAGCCAAGAAACCAGGAAAGAGGCAGCCTAGCAAGACAGGAAGCTTTCAGACAACTGTCTACTCCAGCCAAACACCACAGAAAATACCGCAGGCTCACCCCGACTCGTGCCAGCAAATACAGAGTGGGGAGCCTAGACCTCTAACATCTGCCAAGCTGTAAAGGAAGCACACTCTGTCCAGGGTGATGTCAGAGAAGGCCAAGTAGGGAGCATCCCTGGTGGGTGGCAGTGAGACCTTCCCACCATATCATGTCCCCACATCAGTGGAGACCACATGGAAAGTCTGGACTTCCACCCCTGTGAAGGGTAAAACAACTTTATCCTGGATGCTAACCCCAGTTGTGGGGATGCTTCTGAGATTTCTTTCACATACTTACTAAATCCTGCCCTTAGGTCAAACAACCTTAATGTTATCCTGTACTACCATATTTGGGATTAAGAAAAGAGGTGTGTGTGTGTGTGTGTGCATGTGTGTGTGTATATGTGTATACATATATGTAATCAGTGGAGGCCTACTGGGCATCAGTGGAGGCCTACTGGGTATCAGTGGAGGCCTGCTGGGGAACCCTAACTCTACATCTCCACCCAACAGTAATAAGGAGACTCTCCCCGACTCTGGATGTTAATGAGGGCCAAGTGGAGAACCTAGGCTTCTGCCCTCACCTGGCAGTAATAGTGTGCCCCCAACTAGGTGTCCTTCCCCAGCCAAAGTGTGTCAAAAAGGGCCAGCTAAAACAGAATATCCAGAGTCTCATAATATCCAAAAGGTTCATGTTTCAGTTGAAAGTCACTAGACACACCAAGAACCAGGAAAATCTCTACTTGAGTGGAAACAGACAATCAGTAGATGCCAACACCAAGATGACAGAGATGTTAAAAACATCTGGCAAAGATTTTAAAAACAGCTATCCTACCAACACTTCAATGAGCAATTACAAACATGCTTGAAACAAACAATTCTCATCAAAGAAATGGAAGATATAGAGAGCCAAGTGGGAATTTTAGAACTAAAATATACAATACCAGACCAAAAAAAAAAAAAAAAAAAAACCCTCAATTGATGGGTTCAATAGCAGAATGGAGGGTTCCAAAGGAAAGAATCAGTGAACTGGAAGACAGAACAATAAATTGCACAACCTGAACAACACAGAGAAAATAGGCTGAAAAAATAAATGATCGGTGCCTCAGAGACTTGTGGGACTACGAAAAAAAAGGTTCTAACACTGTGTCATTGGAATCTCAGAAGCAGGGTAAGGCTGAAAAAACACCTAAAGAAATAATGACTGAAAATAACCCAAATCTGGCAAAAGATTAAAACCTACAGGTTAAAAAGGCTGAGCAAACTCTTAACAGGATAAACCTAAAGAAATTCATAGCAAGACATATCATCGTCACACTTTTAAAAACTCAAGACATTATCCTGAAATTTGTTTTTGCTGTTGTTGTTTTGGTTTGTGTGTTTATTTATACAACATAGTAGCCATCCTTCACAAGGTTATTATTCTACAGTAAGGAATTACACCCAAATCTCAGCGGCTTACAATAGTAAGTGTCCATTTCTCACTCATGTTACATGTCTGCTCCATGTGTCTTCATTCTTCCAGGGCACAGGCTGAAGGAGCAACCTATACCTCAGTCTCATGGCGGAGATAAAAGAGCAAAGGCAGGCCAGGCGTCGTGGCTCAATCCCATAATCCCAGCACTTTGTGAGGCTGAAGAGGGTGGATCACGAGGTCAGGAGATTGAGACCATCGTGGCTAACATGATGAAACCCCCTCTCCACTAAAAATACAAAAAATTAGCCGGGCGGGGTGGCAGGCGCCTGTAGTCCCAGCTACTCGGGAGGCTGAGGCAGGAGAATGGTGTGAACCTGCGAGGTGGAGCTTGCAGTGAGCCGAGATCGCACCACTGCACTCCAGCCTGGGTGACAGGGCAAGACTCCATCTCAAAAAAAAAAAAAAAAGCAATGGCTGAACTATGCAAGGACTCTCAAAACATCTGCTCAGATATGGCATATGTTCTATCCACCCAAAACTCACACAGCCAAACCCAATGCCAGGAGAGAAATGGACTCCATCTATTCTAACAGGAGATACTGCAAAGTCATATAACAAAGTATGTGGCTGCAAAATCCAAACACAGGAAGAGAGTGAAGAATTGAAAACAAGAATCCAGTCTACCATGATCTGCACACTGGATCATAAATATTCATTTCCTTCCTGGCTGCTGGGAAAAATATACTCATCCTCTTCCCCAAGACACCCCAAAAGACTTGTCCAATGATTGAATTGACATTATGTCCAGGATCTCATGATCAATGCCAGATCTTGATTCAACTTCTCTTGGAGACCTGTGAATTTGAAAGACAAATTATCTGTCCCACCCACTCCCAACATAACAGTAGTGGAAGAGAAACAGGAACAGAGATAGGAAACACACTGAATACTCCTGTTTAAAGGGGAAAGAGTGCCTGATCTGGTTGTGGGGCAACCAAGAAGTCTTCCAGAAGCAGGGGAGTAAGCCACTGTAAAATTATAAGGAATAAAACCATATCTGCATTTTAGGCTAATCTGGAGGAAAATCTTTAAATTTTTTAACGGTGGCATTGTTTACAAAGTGTCATTAAGACAATGTTCACATGCTTGGTGTTTGAACATATCTGAAGAACATAACAACAACCACCACCTAACCAAAGAGGATCCCAAATTAAGGTGAGAGAAAATTGATTGTTACAACAGAAACAAGCGGCTCAAGGATGGAAGGCATGCTGCTGCTGCCTTTCCCATACCCTCACCTATCACCCACCTACCCCGGCCGCAGAAAGTATGCTTTAGTCATTGCTATTTTCAGTCATCTTTGACGCATCAAGTTGAGCAGAGCCCAGTTTTGAAAGGTGATGTTCTAAGAGCATACCAACTCAGAATGTTGACCCATGCATTGTGATTTAGAATGTTAGGGGATATGGCACCAAACCTGGCACATGATAATCTGTAATGTATCCACTCGTTTGGCACCAAAGGCTACTTATGGAAAGACAGGTTGGTCCTGATTGTTTTTTCAAGTGCTTCTACACTACAGAAAAGTAAGAACATCATGGAGTACTGAATGAAAGTAACTGCACGTAACCAAAATGTTCAACAGCAGAGAAATGAGTTAAACAACGGTATATTCATAGAATAAAATATTATGCAATTAAAGATGGTTTCAAAGAAATTTTAATGACCCAGTATAAATAGACATATACATTTGTGTACATGCACACAGCCTGTTGTTCCATCATCCACTCACATATTAGAAAAATACTCTATGGGCCAGGCTCATGCCTGTAATCCCAATAGTTTGGGAGGCTGAGGTGGGAGGATTGCTTGAGCTCAGGAGTTCAAGACCAGCCTGGGCAACATAGACCCTGTTTCTTCAAAAACATTTAAAAAGTTAGCCAGGTGGGTGGTACATACCTGTAGTTTCAGCTACTCAGGAGGCTGAAGTGGGAGGATCACATGAATCCAGAAGATTGAGGCTACCGTGGGCCACGATTGTATCACTGCACTCTAGCCTGGAGGACAGTGAAACCATGTCAATAAAGAAAAGAAAAGAAACAAAACGCTATTACTGAATGTACCAAAGTGTAACCAAAATGCAGCTGCTTGCAGAGTCCAACTAACAAGAGTGAGGTCTGGTATAAAGAAAGTGACTTTTATTCCAATGCTAACTTAGACTTCCTGCCTTAGGGGTACCACTTCACTTTTGGAGCAGAAAGTGCGTGCTTTTAAAAGGGGGCTTTGCATGAATGGCACACAGGAGAGGAAGTGAGCAGCTGGGGTTCCACATAACTTGCTTTGGTGCCTTATCTAGTGGGTAGCCGAGCTGGTGACCACTGGTGCCTTTGTGGGCAGAACTATATTGTAAAGGTGGCCAAAATGCTCCAGGTGGGACAGAGTTTTGTAGTGGGCATACTTTGGGATGTAAATTAACTGTTGTCTCTTAAGACAACCTCCTGGCTGGAGAGAGCTTCACAGCAGAGTTTCTTAGGACAAAGTTAGATGCACTTGCCCTGTAGGGAGTGTCTGGTGAAAGGGAGGTAAAAGGTTATAATTGCATTTCCAAAGAGCTAAGTAGAAAGTGGGGAAAAGGGGGAAAGAGAATAGAAAAAAATTTTTTAATTATTCATTTTATCTCTTAGAAAAATGGATGTACTCTGTTACAACTCCTCGCTGCCAAGTTCCATTCCATTTCTATGGGATTCGGGCACTGTATTCATTCTAGCTAAGTACTTACTGCAAATGGAGACACAGCCACTGAGCACCAGAATGGAACTAATCTACTTGGGGTTGGAAATATTCATGAGTACCTGGACTTACTCATGATGATGATATTTGTTGGAGCATTATGGTGCAAGATCTAGAAAGTTTCTGGGAAAGCCCGCCTTGCATTCTTTCAGAGAGGGTGCAACAACAGTAAAATCCACAACGTGGAAGTCTGCTTATTTTTGCACAAGGACCAAAGTCATAAAGTAGCTTCTGCCACCAAAATAGTCCTGACCTGAATCAGGATGATCTAGCAACAATGTTGGATCAGACATAGCTTTGATTTGTTGGTTCATGTCTTGGACGGTGATATAGTTTGGCTCTGTGTCCCAACCCAAATCTCATGTTGAATTGTAATCCTCAATGTTGGAGGAGGGGCTGGATCATGAGGGTGGACTTCTCCCCTTGCTGTTCTCATGACAGTGAGTTTTCGTGAGATCTGGTTCTTTGAAAGTGTGTAGAACTTCTCCCTTCTCTCTCTCCCTCTCCCCTGCGGCCCATATGAAGACGTGCCTACTTTCCCTTTGCCTTCTCCTATGACTGTAAGTTTTCTGAGGCTTCCCCAAAAGCAGAAGCCTGTACAGCCCACAGAACCATGAGCTGATTAAACCCCTTTTCTTTATAAATTACCCAGTCTCAGGTATGTTTTTATAGCAGTGTGAGAACTGACTAATACACACGGTTATCAAGACATCTCCTGAATTATTTGGGATGAATATGCAGCATTTAGTCTTAATAATTAAGCCAACTGTAATGGATATGATGACAGGTTGGCTAAATATATATTTACCAAGTTACAGGAAGAGCTATGACTACTCATGATAGTGGTCATAAGCCCTGTCTAGTTCTTGAGAATAGATCGGTTTAATTAGCTGTGTCCCATCCAGGAGGTGGCACTGCAGATGGGCTAGGCCTCTGTATGTGATGAAGGCAGATTTTCAGTAAGAGCCATTTCTATGAAAACAGAAGAAAAACAAAGGTTAACGTTGGGCACATTTTATCCAGATGTTGGACTCAAAGCACCTTTAGTTACAGAGGAGGAAGGTGGTTAGCTGTCTGACATGTTTTTCTTGCCTATGTTACAAGGAATAACATAGTAGTAATTCATTGAGCCCAGATTTTAAAAATGGAAGAAAAATTTGAAAACATTAGCTTGGGGATCTGTAGCCTGGAAAGAATTGATCATCTAGTCCAAACTGCAGAAAGAAAAAAGATTTTCCAGACTCTGAAAAACAAACGAATTAGCAATGTTTTAAACAAGTCTTAAAAATATTATTTCAGTCTTCCATCAGTTCAGTCTATGTAATTAACTTATGTTCTGCTCAATATTCATGACCACATTAGCTCTCTATGGGAACCCTGAAAGTTTTCCCCTCTATTCTAATGTCAAAATCTCCAAAGTTACCAGAAATCTGCATTCAAGAGCATCTGTCAGAGTGCTAGAGCTGATTATAACACTGCCTGTGAAAAACATTAAAGTAAAATAACAATTATGGAAGACAAGTCTCAAAACAGTCACAGTTAAAGTCTGGTCATCTCTGCGGGACACAGTAATTTGACAGAATAGCTCTCTCTTGCTCGATCCTGCTTTCGCCATGTGAAGCGCCTTCTTCCACTTCACCTTCTGCCATGATTGTAAGCTTCCTCCTCAGAAGCTGATGCTGGACTTATGCTTCCTGTAAAACCTACAGAATTATGAGCCAACTAAACCTTTTTTCTTTATAAATCACCCAGCTTCAGGTATCTCTTTACAGCAGTGCAAGGGTGGCCTAAAACAGAAAATTGGTACTGAGGGGTGGGGCATTGTTATAAAGATAGCAAAGATGGGGAAACAGCTTTGGGACTGGGTAATGGGCAGAGGTTGGAAGAGTTTGGAGTGCTCAGAAGACAGAAAGATGAGGGAAAGTTTGGAACTTCTTAGAGACTGGTTAAAGGGCTGTGACCAAAATGCTGATAGTGATATGGACAGTGAAATCCAGGCTACTGAGGTCTCAGCTGAAAATGAGGAACTTATTGGGAACTGGAGCAGAGGTCATACATCTTGTAACCTTAGTGAAGAGCTTGGCTGCATTCTGTTCATGGCCTAGGGATCTGTGGAAGTCTAAACTAAAGAGTGAAGACCTAGGGTATCTGGCAGGAGAAATTTCTAAGCAGCAAAGCCTTTAAGATATGGCCTGGCTGCTTCAAACAGCCTATGCTCAGATAGAGGAGCAAAGGTATGACTTAAACTTGGAATTTATATTTAAAAGGGAAGCAGAGTGTAAAAGTTTGGAAAATTTGTATCCTGGCCATGTGGCAGAGAAAGAAAAAGCCTTTTGGGGGAGAATAATTCAAGCAGGCCATGAAGCAACCACTTGCTAGAGAAATTTGCAAAACTAAAAGGGAGCCAAGTGACACTAGCTAAGACAAAGGGTCAACGGCCTTGAAGGCACGTCAGAAAACTTTGCTGCAGCCCCTCTCTTCAGAGGCCTGGAAGCCTAGGAGGGAAGAATGGCTTCTTGTGGGTCAGGCCCAGAGCCCCATTACCCTGTGCAGCATTGGGAGACTACTACTTGCATCCGGGAAGCTCCAGTTCCAGCCTTGGCTTAAAGGGCTTCAGATACTATTCATGCCACTGCTTCAGAGAGCACAAGCGCACTGTAAGCCTTGGTGGCTTCCATGTGTATTAAGCCTGCAGGTGCACAGTGCAAGGTGAATGAGGCTTGGCACCCTCCACCTAGATTTCAGAGAATGCAAGAGAAAGCTTGGGTGCCCAGGCAGAAGCCTGCTGCAGGGGGCCCCCACAGAGAACCTCTACCTAGGGTAGTGCAGAGGGCAAATGTGGGGTTGGAGGCCCCACACAGAGTTCTCACTGGGGCACTGCCTAGTGGATCTGTGGGAAAGGGGGCCACCATCCTCCAGGTCCCAAAGTAGTAGATCCATTGGTAGCTTGCACTCTGCACCTGGAAAAGCTGCAAGCACTCAACAACCTGTGAGAGCAGCAACAGGGCTGAACCCTGCAAAGCCATAAGGGTGGAGCTGCCCAAAGCCTTGGGAGCCCACCCCTTGCACCAATGTGCCCTGGATATGGGACATGGAGTCAAAGGAGATTATCTTGGCACCTTAAGACTCAATGATTTCCCTGCTGGGTTTTTAACCTGCATGGGGTCTGGAGCCCCTTTCTATTGGCTGATTTCTCCCTTTGGGAATGGGAATGTTTACCCAATGCCTCTATCCCACCTTGTATCTTGGAAGTAAATAACTTGTTTTGATTTTACAGGCTCATAGTGGGAAGGAGATGAGTCTCAGATGAGACTCTGCATTGGACTTGGGACTTTTGAGTTACTGCTAGAATGAGTTAAGACTTTGGGGGGACTATTGAGAAGGAATAATTTTATTTTGAAATGTGAAAAAGACATGAGATTTGGGAGGGACCAGGGGTGGAATGATATAGTTTGGATATTTGTCCTCACCCAAATCCTATGTTGAATTGTAATCTCCAGTGTTGGAGGTGGGACATGGTGGGAGGTGACTGGGTCAAGCGGGCAGATTTCTCATGCATGGTTTAACACCATCTCCTTGGTGCTGCTGTCATGATAGTGAGTGAGTTCTCGTGAGATCTGGTCGATTAAAAGTGGGAGACACCTCCCCCTCCACTCTCTCTCACTTCCTTTTGTTTTTGCCATGTGAAGTGCCTGCTCCCACTTCACTTTCTGTCATGATTGTAAGCTTCTTGAGGCCTCTCCAGAAGCTGATACCTGTACAGCCTGCAAAACCATCAGCCAATTAAACTTCTTTTCTTTATGTATTAAAAAATAATTTAACATAATCATATTTACTGACAACATATACTGAGACATACCAGAATTATAGGAATCTTATACAATTTTGGAACACATGCTAATAACATATTTACATGAATATAACATGAAGAAAGTCAAACACCATTTTACATTTGACATTTTTTCCTGTATGGTTTTAATACACCAAATAAGACAAATATGTCTCTTTTGGACTACAGGGTACCTAATATCTAAAAGAGTTAACTAGATTTTTTAAAGGGCTTAATTTAGAATTTGACTTTAAGATGCTTGCCAAATATCAGAGGTTTAAACATTTAATATTATAAAATAGAATCCCAGGTCCACTATAAGTCATTTATTTAGCCAAAATGATAATTCAAAAAATTTTTAAAGGCAAAAATCTTTACTTGTTGATAAAGGAGAGATTCAGCCTTCTAAACAAGACCCAATAAATACAGCGTGAGACCAACTGAATCTTTTTTCTTTCCCCTGTCACTTATTTAAAAAGCAAACAAAAATCTTTCATTATCTTTCACAGAAATCTTGTTGAAAAAAGAAAGCAAAGTTCACCTTTGCATTAGTGTACTACTAATGTTAAATCCAATTCTTGATAAAACCTCATAAATAAATCTATCCAATCTTACTTAATTTGACCATAAGGTACAATTTCCATAAATGTTTTATAACCCTTTTGCAATTTTCTGTGAAAGAACAGATCAATGCTCTAAGAAAACCCTGCTATCCAGACAGACGGGCCAAGATTCTGGCACTGCATCACTGTGCTTTTATTTTAATGTTTAATTTACAGAAAAACTGAATAATCCCCTTCAAATTTTAGCCAACTGGCTCATACTCAGAGAACTTCTTTTACAAGATCAATCTTTCACAAATATTTTAAAACTTGTTTAAACCTTCAGTTTTGTTCTATTACTCTTCTAGGTTAGGACAATCCTTAAAAACTTCTGAACTAAACAAAACTACATTCCCTTTAATGAAAACCGTATTTCCATGCCTTCTTATAACATTTTATCAAAAACACATTTGACTTTCCTTATACACCTTGCATGTAAAACTGTTTCTCCAGTAGCCTCAATTAGATGTTACAATGTCAACTCTCAGCAACTTTTATTTTTGGTGAAAAACCTGGTAAGTAAGCAAATTTAACCATACATCAGATTGTAGGGTCCAGGACAAGGACAGAGCTGCAGGCAAGGTGTGACCCTTCCCAGCCTAGGCTGAGGGGCTAACTCTATATGTCCCTAGGCTTTTTTTAGAATCTCATGGCCATAAGAGACAAGTCAAATAATTAAGTCATGGAAGCAATTTATGACCGTAAAGCATGTAGCAAACAGTATCTGACCTGCCTAATTTAGACCAAATGTCTACATTTTGAAGACTTTACTTTATTGATAATCTTTAAACTGTATTTACCAAAGATTAAAGTCACATGAGCATTAAAGTTGCTATTTTTCTGACAATATATTTGAGTTAAGCACTTATTATTTTTCAGCCCATTAATTAGAACCCTTTCATAAGTTTTGGTAGTGAAACATTGCACATGACACATAATGAATAGACATACATAGACATACAGAAGCAGATCTGGTAGGGGGTGATAAAAGGTTAGATACAAGAGGAATGAGGGCCAGACGAGAGTAAATGAAGAATCAGACAGAATTCTGTTGACTAAGAAGTTTTTAGAGGGAAAGCAGGGGCCTTAAGACATTATCCATACATATAAAACGCAAACACCAGTCTAAATTGATTTCTAACTGTGGAACTCTCAAAAGAAAAATATTTTAAAAACCTCGGCAGGGCGTGTTGGCTCACACCTGTAATCCCAGCACTTTGGGAGGCTGAGGTGGGCAGATCACCTGAGGTCAGGAGTTCGAGACCAGCCTGGCCAACATGGCAAATCTCTGTCTCTACAAAAAATACAAAAATTAGCCAGGCATGGTGGTGGGCATCTGTAGTCCCAGCTACTCAGGAGGCTGAGGTGGGAGGATCATGTGAGCCCAGGAGGTTGAGGCTGTGGTGTGCCATGATTATGCCACTGCAGTCCAGCCTGGGTGACAGAGTGAGACCCTGTATCAAAAAAAAAAAAAAAAATCTATTATTATCAGATTTTAGCCAGGACAAACAGCTGATATTTCTGGCTTTTGAAAATATATGTACTGGCATTTTTTTTAAATTAAAGGTAACCTCCTATGTGACATCAATAAGCCTTGAGGGTATGGCAACCACAGGTGCACAAGGTAGTTTCAAAGGGATGGCAAATGGTTTTTACCTAGAATTGCCCCAAAATATAGCTCAGAGAATGGAAAATTTTAAGATAGGAAATCAGAAGCTGTCCATGGAGGGAAAAAGTATTAATAAACGGCAAACGGTCACAGAAATAACAAAGCAGAAAGGACTCATTCCCTAAGCCAGAAGTGGAACCCAAGCCTCCACTGTAAAAGAGCAAAGCTTTGGCTGGGCACGGTGGCTCACGCCTGTAATCCCAGCACTTTGGGAGGCCAAGGCAGGCGGATCACGAGGTCAGGCGATCAAGACCATACTGGCTAACACGGGGAAACCCCGCCTCTACTAAAAATACAAAAATTAGCCGGGCGTGGCGGCGGGCGCCTGTAGTCCCAGCTACTCGGGAGGCTGAGACAAGAGAATGGCATGAACCAGGGAGGCGGAGCTTGCAGTGAGCTGAGATTGCGCCACTGCTCTCCAGCCTGGGAGACAGAGTGAGACTCCGTCTGGCGCGGGGTGGGGGGGCGGGGTGGGGTGGGGAAGCAAAGCCTCAGCTACTGAGCTACAACATGGGACAGGTGCCACTGCTCTTCCCAGAAGGTCCTAGAGCAGTCACTGTTGAACTTACAAAGAATTTTAACCGCTCACAAGAATTAAGGGTAGACACTGCATTATCACGTGCCCTTTTTAGACCCAAGAGTCAAAGCCGTGTATTTTTTTTTTTTTTTTAGATGGAGTCTCGCTCTGTCACCTAGGCTGGAGTGCAATGGCACCATCTCGGCTCACTGTAACCGCCGCCTCCCAGGTTCATGCAATCCTCTCGCCTTAGCCTCCCAAGTGGCTGGGATTACAAGCGTGTGCCACCAAGCCCAGATAATTTTTGTATTTTTATAGAAACAGGGTTTCACCAGGCTGGTCTCGAACTCCTGACCGCAAGTGATCTGCCCACCTTGGCCTCCCAAAGTGCTGGGATTACAGGCGTGAGCCACCACACCCGGCCCAAAGCCATGTAACTTAACAGCACAAGGACTTTAAAAGCAATGCAGAAAGTTATGTGGATGCAATAGCCTTTTCAAGTTCATAATTTGAATTAACTTTTAAATAACTTTAGAATTAGACAAAATTATTCTTTTTCTCAATAAGAACACATCTTCTTTGGCACATTTTATGTAAACCTAGGAAGCAAGAAATTCTGAACTGCCTATCAGATATTAGCATTTTATAGAGGAGAACTGTTCTACAATTTCTGGAACATGTTTCCCATATGATAACCCTTTCTCTTCATGAAAATGATCCACACATCAAATAAGAACCAAAATGATTTTAACATTTTAAATTATACAAAAAGTTTACTTATAAGCATTATCTCATTTATATGTATCCAGTTTTCCCATTTTTAGCAATTTATTTAGATTACTTCTGAAAACGGAGATATTACGCAACTTAAAGTTACTTCCCTACTAACCATTGTTAAAGCCTGTTCTTATGAAGTGTTTAAGAAAACACATGGCATTTTGTTGATAGCTCAGAAGATTTAGCTGTTTTCATTGAACTAATAACATCAGTCTCATTCATATACATATATACAGAGTTTCTTTTTTTGAGATGGAGTCTTGCTCTCTCTCTATATATACACTCACCACTTTATGAAAGATGGCTGGATCCACACTATTCTTTGGTGAAACTGGAACCTGTTTACATGGCTAAACTTTCTTAGCTCCAATATATAATCCAACAAAAGCTATGAACTAAAATTTGGGTAAAGCAGTCTCTATGGTGGCATGGTTTTTGTTTTTTAAATCACAGAATGAATTAAAAAAAAAAAACTCTTATACTTTTTTCTTCAGTTTCAAATGAGTTTCCAATGTTTACATTCTAGTTAGACCACAAATAAGGAATCCTATCTCAGCACCAGCAACTTAGTAACAGCAGATGTAAAGCAGGCAGAAAAGGAGAGAAAGGAAGATATAGCCTGGTAGGCCTCCGCCTAGGACAGATTTTACAAGTAGGGTGTGAGAAAGAAAGGAGAAAAAAAAAAAGATAAAGTGGGAGCCTTCCAGCCACTACACATGGTACAGTAGCCACCTCCGCCATTCTAGTTTATCTTCCCTCAGGGACAGCCTCAGTAGCCCAGGTGGGCAGCCCATATGGGCCACCAAAATTGGAACCGAAATGCAGGTTCAGTCGCTTGCTGTAAGAAAGTGACGTTTTATTCCAAAGTTAGCTTAGGGAAAAAAATATAGGCTTCCTCCCTTAAGGGTACCACTTCACTTTTGAAGCAGAAATGAGGGCACTTTTGAAAGGGAGCTTGGCATGAATGGCATGCAGGGAAGTGGGCAGCTTGGGGGCCACTTGCTTTGGTGCCTTATCTACTGGGTGGTCAAGCTGGCGACTGCTGGTGACTTCATGGGAAGAACTAGGATGTAAAGTGGCCAAAACGCTCCATGTGAACTCTCCAAATTTAGTCTAAAATTAGACTAAATTTCTTTCAGAATCAGGAAAAAAAAAAAAAAAAAAAAAGGCAGTAAGTCTTCCCTGTTTGCTGTTTCAGACATGAGGAAAAGATTCAGTCTGGACACAGTATTTTAGCTTATTCCTTTGTAGCCCCAGTATGCTGCAGAGGATAAGGAAGCTCCAACTGAGCCACGTCCATTTTCTGGGCATTCAGCAGGTAAAATGAATGAGCACTCTAATAGCCTGTGTGTGTTACTTACTCTACAGAATGAGTTTTGTGGCCAATGGATTTTTGAAAGAAAAAAAGTCAACACTTATATGTCAGAAAATTAGAAATAATGTTCCACTCCTTTAATCAGGAACACCTAATTCAACAATTTTCAACAATTGTCAACACTAAGGTCATTCTAAGGTAGTTCTACGACTAAGGTCGTACATGCACCTGATCTGAACAAAGTGTCTATGAATTCTAGTAACTTCAAGTGAATTTTTTGCCAAAAACTCTTGCTAAATATCTGAACATCTAAAACCTTTCAAAGTGAAATGCTTATTTTTTGGCAATATATTTACTGCATCAATCTTTTTGTGTGCTGCAGTCATGAGGTCTTGGAGACAGCCTTAGTTTCTGAACCTGTGTCTGGATTTATGTGCTCACTGGAACAAGTAACATCGAAAGAATGTCCCCATTATTCTTAATCAAGGTGAAGTGAGTTTACTGCACCCCTTTCTGAAACAAGGGCTGCATAGCTGTACTGAAGAAAAATGAGCAACTCCTATATATTAAATGATTACCACCCCTGCCCCCTAAATAAATATTTAAAATCCAGCTTGTTTGCTTTCTAAGGGGTTGGCACACTACTGCCTGCAAGTCAAATCCAGCCTGAGACCTGCTTTTATAAAGTTTTGTTGGAACAAAGCTATGCTTTCCATGCATTATCTATGGCTGCTTTTGCACTACAATGAGAGTTGAGAGTTGAAAGGTTGCAACAGAAACTATATAGCCTATAATATGTACTTTCTGGCCTTTATAGAAAAAGTTTGCTGCTCTGATCCTTCCTCTTTTAGACATGTGTGTCTCTATACAAGGGTTAAAGAGTGAAAGTTGCATATGGATTTCACTGAGAGTCCACCATTTCTACCCTAGAAAAAGATAAGGATAAGAAGTCATATCTGTTGTCAGAAACCCTTTGGTGGGACAAAATGTTGCCAATTTAAGTAAACCATGATTTTAAAACCGAGGCTTGGAGAGCGGGGTGGTTGCGTGCTGAGAAGACCCTCTTCTCTTACTGGAATAGTAAAGGAGTCAGCTATGGATTATGGGCCGACCCCTTGCTTATCTGTCCCCCAGAGCTCCCCACTCTATCACAATGTAAGATATATCAGGAGAGCTAAGGTCCAGATTGGCTGGAAAACTGAGATTCTACCTTGAGGCAGAAATTGGATAATACCTAGATATTGAGTATTGTATTTCCCAGAATATGAAGGGTGTGTGAAGCCCTGTGAACAGTACCCATCTCTCAGTGTACAGAAATTTCTCTTTCAGTAAGTTAAAAAATAATTCAAGTATGGTCTATTCCAGAGAGAAGAGGCGTTTCCAAGTTGTCAGAATCCTAAAACAGACATCATGGGGGTATTATTTCCATGCTCCTTCTAACTTGGTCATACCAAATTTGAACACGAAAATTCTTTTCAAATGCTCAGCATTTAGTTATATTGACAAATAATTCCTCACTATATTCATCCAAATAGAATATGCATTCCTAACCACTGTAAAACTAGATCTCAACTGAGGAAGAAGTACAATAAACAAATGTTATATAGTAAATAAACTTTATTTATCTGTTTCTCAGAGATGACACTGCCAACAATCACAGATCTGCATACAATACAGTTATGTATTGGCTATTCACAATTTACAGTAGTGTTTTTTTCCTCTGAAAAATATAAGTACAAAAGCTAAGTAAACAATGAGGTACTGCCATTTGGGATTTATTACATGTCTTAGCTTAAAGAACTGGTCTTTAGCAAATATTCAACAGATCAACCTGAATAAAATAGTCAATTAAATGCTCTAATTTATCAGAAAAAATCCACTAAGTTTCACCTCAAAATGTATTGCACAAGTCTTTTTAAAAAATCACCCTAAAAATAAATAGGAAAGGTAAGCCGTTCTTTAAAAAGAATGGATGAAAGGAGTATTACGTAAGCCCATAAAGCAGGTTAAGTCATTCAAAATATTTTTTAAACAACATAAAACTCTTCCCAAGAGAAAACTGAAGAAAAAACTATCACCATTTCTCCACTGATAAAATCTATTTTAAAGGCAGTCTGCAACATATCTGTGGGCCAGATTTTTCTTGGTCTTTTGGCTACATGAGGGGCCCTGAATGACAACTTCATTCTCAAAGAGTAGCAAGTGTGGACAGTTTTCCAAGCAGCAGTCGCCCAATGTCACTCTTCTTCAAGATGAAGATCGGAGCCATGACTGGAAAAGAAAAAGGAAAAGAGAATAAAGGGGGGAAAAACCCCAAAACATTTAGGTTGACTTTTTGGGAGATTTGCTTTTTCAAGTTTGAAATAAAATTCTATTCCATGGTCTAGAGACTGCAGTAAGGAAGGAGAAATAAGGCTAGGTGTGGTGGCTCATGACTGTAATCCCAGCACTTTGAGAGGCCGAGATGGGAGAATCACTTGACACCAGGAGTTCGAGACCAGCCTGGTCAACACAGCAAGACTCCATTCTTAAAAAAAAAAAAAAAAAAAAAAAAAAGA
>NC_037669.1:128380872-128393733 GCF_003255815.1 Theropithecus gelada
GAATTCTACCAGAGGTACAAGGAGGAGCTGGTACCATTCCTTCTGAAACTATTCCAATCAATAGAAAAAGAGGGAATCCTCCCTAACTCATTTTATGAGGCCAACATCATCCTGATACCAAAGCCTGGCAGAGACACAACAAAAAAAGAGAATTTTAGACCAATATCCCTGATGAACATCGATGCAAAAATCCTCAATAAAATACTGGCAAACCGGATTCAGCAACACATCAAAAAGCTTATCCACCATGATTAAGTGGGCTTCATCCCTGGGATGCAAGGCTGGTTCAACATTCGCAAATCAATAAACATAATCCAGCATATAAACAGAACCAAAGACAACAACCACATGATTATCTCAATAGATGCAGAAAAGGCTTTTGACAAAATTCAACAGCCCTTCATGCTAAAAACGCTCAATAAATTCAGTCTTGATGGAACGTACCTCATAATAATAAGAGCTATCTATGACAAACCCACAGCCAATATCATACTAAATGGGCAAAAACTGGAAAAATTCCCTTTGAAAATTGGCACAAGACAGGGATGCCCTCTCTCACCACTCCTATTCAACATAGTGTTGGAAGTTCTGGCTAGGGCAATCAGGCAAGAGAGAGAAATCAAGGGTATTCAGTTAGGAAAAGAAGAAGTCAAATTGTCCCTCTTTGCAGATGACATGATTGTATATTTAGAAAATCCCATTGTCTCAGCCCAAAATCTCCTTAAGCTGATAAGCAACTTCAGCAAAGTCTCAGGATACAAAATTAATGTGCAAAAATCACAAGCATTCGTATACACCAGTAACAGACAAACAGAGAGCCAAATCATGAATGAACTTCCATTCACAATTGCTTCAAAGAGAATCAAATACCTAGGAATCCAACTTACAAGGGATGTAAAGGACCTCTTCAAGGAGAACTACAAACCACTGCTCAGTGAAATAAAAGAGGACACAAACAAATGGAAGAACATACCATGCTCATGGATAGGAAGAATCAATATCGTGAAAATGGCCATACTGCCCAAGGTAATTTATAGATTCAATGCCATCCCCATCAAGCTACCAATGAGTTTCTTCACAGAATTGGAAAAAACTGCTTTAAAGTTCATATGGAACCAAAAAAGAGCCCGCATCTCCAAGACAATCCTAAGTCAAAAGAACAAAGCTCGAGGCATCACGCTACCTGACTTCAAACTATACTACAAGGCTACAGTCACCAAAACAGCATGGTACTGGTACCAAAATAGAGATATAGACCAATGGAACAGAACAGAGTCCTCAGAAATAATACCACACATCTACAGCCATCTGATCTTTGACAAACCTGACAAAAACAAGAAATGGGGAAAGGAGTCCCTATTTAATAAATGGTGCTGAGAAAATTGGCTAGCCATAAGTAGAAAGCTGAAACTGGATCCTTTCCTTACTCCTTATACGAAAATTAATTCAAGATGGATTAGAGACTTAAATGTTAGACCTAATACCATAAAAATCCTAGAGGAAAACCTAGGTAGTACCATTCAGGACATAGGCATGGGCAAAGACTTCATGTCTAAAACACCAAAAGCAACAGCAGCAAAAGCCAAAATTGACAAATGGGATCTCATTAAACTAAAGAGCTTCTGCACAGCAAAAGAAACTACCATCAGAGTGATCAGGCAACCTACAGAATGGGAGAAAATTTTTGCAATCTACTCATCTGACAAAGGGCTAATATCCAGAACCTACAAAGAACTCAAACAAATTTACAAGAAAAAAACAAACCACCCCATCAAAAAGTGGGCAAAGGATATGAACAGACATTTCTCAAAAGAAGACATTCATACAGCCAACAGACACATGGAAAAATGCTCATCATCACTGACCATCAGAGAAATGCAAATCAAAACCACAATGAGATACCATCTCACACCAGTTAGAATGGCGATCATTCAAAAGTCAGGAAACAACAGGTGCTGGAGAGGATGTGGAGAAATAGGAACACTTTTACACTGTTGGTGGGACTGTAAACTAGTTCAACCATTATGGAAAACAGTATGGCGATTCCTCAAGGATCTAGAACTAGAAATACCATATGACCCAGCCATCCCATTACTGGGTATATACCCAAAGGATTATAAATTATGCTGCTATAAAGACACATGCACACGTATGTTTATTGCAGCACTATTCACAATAGCAAAGACTTGGAATCAACCCAAATGTCCATCAGTGACAGATTGGATTAAGAAAATGTGGCACATATACACCATGGAATACTATGCAGCCATAAAAAACGATGAGTTTCTGTCCTTTGTAGGGACATGGATGCAGCTGGAAACCATCATTCTTAGCAAAGTATCACAAGAACAG
Source organism: Theropithecus gelada (assembly GCF_003255815.1). Taxonomy (NCBI): domain Eukaryota; kingdom Metazoa; phylum Chordata; class Mammalia; order Primates; family Cercopithecidae; genus Theropithecus; species Theropithecus gelada. The sequence goes on from NC_037669.1 coordinate 128,383,225, forward strand.
AAAACCAAACACCACATGTTCTCACTCATAGGTGGGAACTGAACAATGAGATCACTTGGACTCAGGAAGGGGAACATCACACACCGGGGCCTATCATGGGGAGGGGGGATGGGGGAGGGATTGCATTGGGAGTTATACCTGATGTAAATGACGAGTTGATGGGTGCAGCACAGCAACATGGCACAAGTATACATATGTAACAAACCTGCACGTTATGCACATGTACCCTAGAACTTAAAGTATAATAATAATAATAATAATAATAATAAAATATCGAAAACATAAGTTATTCCATAGCCACACAGTGTACATGAAGAATCTCTCCAAAGCAGACTGGCTTCATTTTTTACTGCTACTTTAGTTATTTCTTCTTGCTGTTCTTATTGTTTCATTGTCAGCATCAGTACATCAAGGTCTTCATGTGGTCTTCTCAGCTTTAATGATTTTTAAAGTACAGAAGAGTTGAAAGAAATGAGTAAGGTAGCCTTCATGTTTCCCAGCACTACATTTAATTAGATAACTCACCCCTCTCTCTTCACACCCCTGCTCTACAAAGTCAGAGAACTAAGTAAAATACTGTATTAGTCAGAGTTCTCTAGAGGGACAGGACTAATAGGAAAGATGTATATATGAAAGGGAGTTTGCTAAGGAGTACTGACTCACAATCACAGGTGAAGTCCCACAATAGGCCGTCTGCAAGCTGAGGAGCAAGAAAGCCAGTCTGAGTCCCAAAACCTCAAAAGTAGGGAAGCTGACAGTACAGTCTTCAGTCTGTGACCGAAGGCCTGAGAGTCCCTGGCAAACCACTATTTAGGTCCAAGAGTTCAAAAGCTGAAGAACTTGTGAAACTGCCTTTGCAAATTATGACTGAAACAGTGAAAGAGATCTAACTTAACCAACTCCATCTTGCTTCTGGTAGTAGGCTGAACTAACTTTGGGAGAAACTTAGTTTATAGTTTATAGTTTAAAACAAAGATGGTAACAGCCCTTTCCCAAATCAGACCTCCTTCTTGCCTGGGGACTAGATTGCTTTTATAGAACTAACATTAGCCACAAGATTAGAAATTATGATTTAGGAGTCATGCAGCTGGAGGCTACGAGATTCTGACCTCCACCCCTCAAGCTACTCCTAAGATCAGTGTTTGAGATATTTTTCAGACCCTGCACTTGATGGATCAGCTGGCGCCACCCAGATTGATAAACTGGCTCATCCAATCTTGTGGGTCCGACGCAGAAACTAACTCTATGGCAAGAAGACAGCTTCTATTCCTTATGATTTCATCCCTGACTAATCAGCACTCCTGGCTCACTGGCTTCCCCCCATCCACCAAGTTGTCCTTAAAAACTCTGCTCTTGGAACGCTCAGGGAGAATGATTTGAGTAATAATAAAACTCCGGTCTCCTAAACAGTTGGCTTTGCGTGAATTACCCTTTCTTTATTGCAATTCCCCTGCCTTGATAACTTGACTCTGTCTAGGCAGCAGGAAAGGTGAATCCCTGATGGTTACATGTGGAGTCTAACATTTTGAAGGCAAGAATCATCCAGCATGGGAGAAAGATGGAGGCCAGAAGACTCAGGCCGGTCCAGTCCTCCCACATTCTTTTGTCTGCTTTTATCCTAGCCACGCTGGCAGCTGATTAGATGGTGCCCACGCAGGGACTCTCCAAGTCCATTGTCTCAAATGTTAATCCCCCTTGTCAACACCCTCACAAACACACCCAGGAACAATAGTTTGCATTCTTCAATCCAATCAAGTTGACACTCAATATTAACCATCACAAATAGTATCACTGAGATAATCAGCACAGTCATTCTACCTGATTAAATACTACAAGCCAGATGCATTTGTTGAGAATTTATCTGGTATAGACAAAGGTGTGATAAAATTCATCCTTTTCTCTATTTTTCATACCTGGTGGCCCTAAAATGATTATTACTAAATTCATTAATATTACCTTCTGTTGAGATCCCACCATTGAGGAAGTGGTAGATTTTTGTAGGACTAAGTCACACAGACATATGAGGTTTTTGCAGGTTGAGCATATCAGGTATCACAGATTAAGGGCTCTAGACTCATAGAGCCTATATGTTTAATTTCCCAGCACAGTATGGTCTTTAGTGAAGCTATTTAAAGTTATGCTTATAAGGAATTTTTTTGTTTGTTTGTTTGTTTGTTTGTTTTAATTGAAAAGAAGGAAATACTTAAGGAAATGTTAGAGGAGAAAACAGGGAAACAAAATTGAAAGAGAGTTTGATCCCAGTTATATAAGATAATATGATTAGATGGAAAGATATATACTAATATAGATTTCTCCTACATAACTTATTTAGATAAGAGAATTTTTTTCTAAAGATTAAAATATTTGGTGGTCTTTTTCAAGCTATCCAAGCCACCACTACCTACAAATGAAAAAGTAACATGAATCTCTATTAAGAACTTCATTTCTCCCAACCATCTTCCTTCACACATGCACATACACAAACACACAAATTTACAGCATATGTTCTGAGACTCACTGAATAACTAAAATTATGGATGTGAGAGCTTTTAAACATATAAATTATTAGAGGCAGATAATGTAACAGAGAATACTGCACAAAGATTCTGAGTGGTTAACACTGTATAGTCAAATATGAGTAACTTTCCTTTATACATAATATTGTTCATGTTTTCTGTAATAAGCATGAAATTTTACAATCAGAAAAAATAGGCATTTATGCATTATTTTTATTATGTACTTTAAGCAGAGAACTTGTGTTTCAAAATAAGCCAGTAGAATCTGATATCTGCTCTCAATTTTTGATGTTATTAACTAACCTTTGTGATGTTCTTTATTGATATCTTGCCTTCCTCTTCCACTTGACTATGATGAAAGCTGGCTGCTAAGTCAGTCATTATATTTTATAGTGCACAACTACCATGAGAAAGTATGTTCCTCTGCTGGTGGAAGACATAGCAATAATATTACCAATATTTACTAAGCTTTTACATGTAAAGGCACTCTCCTCGTGGTTTTATTTACATTAATGCATGGAATCCTCATATCTCTCTGATACTCCTTTTGTCTCATAATGAGGAAACAAACTGAGGTTCTGAGATGTTAAATAATTTGCTCGAATTCACCCATTGAATGAATGGTGAGCCCAGAATTGAGGCCAAATGAACCAATTCCAGAATCCACTCTACTAATCTTATGCTTTAATAAATAATACATAATTCAATTGGCAACAAAAACCACAATCCATTTTCATTTTATTTCTAATAAAGTCTAAAAACTTTTCTAAGCACAGTTTTTGGCACATCATAAGCTCTCAATAAAGAAATATGGAGTATTACTAATATCCTTATGTTATCATCATTACCTTTCATCATTTTACCTAATATTTTTAAAATTTATTGTACATAAGAAAGATTCTCACACTCCTGTTAATCTACATGCCTTTTGCATGTCTGTTTAAATTTCTGAGAAATCTTTAATTCAATGACTTTATTAGTGCTTTCATTATATGTAATTTCTTAACTTTGTGTCTTCTATTATTTCCATTATTATCTTCTGCAGAAACAGCAGTATAACTAACAGACACCAACATTGAAGGAGTCTAAAATCTAGGAGAATGGTTACAGGATCTTATCATTTACAGTATTACAGATACGTGGTGTCGACTAGAATGTATAATTAAATTACTCAACAGATGGTTTGTGTCTCTGGATTAATAGTGTGAAATTCTTTTGCTTAATGAATTTTTAATATCACTCATCCTTTTACATCATAGTTTTTATTAACATTCTTATAGTGTTTGTCACTCATCCTGTTATGTTTCCTTGGTACTTCATTTATTCATACATCCATTCATCTGCATTTATCACCTAGTATATGCTAAACAGTGTGCCAGACAATAGGATTCATAAAATGAAGACATGGCTCTAGTTTTCAAACATTGTATTTGTTAAAGAAGATAAACAACAACAAAGAAAATCAATTACAACATCATGCGGTAAATACTCTTTTAGAAATTGGACAGTCTGCTGTAGAAATAAAGACAGTACACCTGATGATCTTTGCAAGTGATAAGAGACGCCGTGAGAAAGATGCCAGAAAATATTTCCTCAAAAAACTGATGATAAGAGACTGCTTGAAAGTGCTGGAATTAGGAAAAGTGGGTGTAGATATGAGAATATATGCATGAACATACATGTGGGCACGTGTGTGTGTGTGTGTGTGTGTGTTTACACTGTGGGGAGGGAGTGAAGAAAAAATATTGGATAGGAAGAATTTGCAAAAGATGAGAAAGCAGTTTGGGAAGCAGGTTGTTATGTGGCATCACAGTCTGTCTATGCAATTGCAATAACTCAGTATGAGTACAGCAAAGGATGAAGCCAAAATGGTATGTAGAGATTAGATTCATTCATTCTTTCATTCACACACTCATCCATTAAGCAAATGTGTAGCTGGCAACTTCAATATTCCAAGCTTATTTCAGGATTAGGGCATTAAATAATCAACAAGGCAGGCTATGTTGATGCCTTAAAGAAACCTATATTCTAAAGAAACAAATAATAAACAAAAACTATACATAAAATGAAGAAGGACCCCTGTGTATTATACTGTAATTTCCTACTGAAGATATGAGGACCCAGTGAAGAGTTTTAAGCAAGGGTGTTGTGTGAGTCTGTTTCCATTTAGAAAGGTCACTCTGGCATTCTTCTGGTTTAGGCTGTGGGCAGGGCCACTTAATAGACAGCTGCATTATTATAGGTATGATGAGCATCTGAACTGAGGGGAAGAGTGAAGAAGGAGAGAGACAGATGAAGAAGAAAGAGGAGTCAAAAAGCATGCCAGCTTTTTGACATGCAATTGTAGGCAAATGGTGGTGGAACCAGGACAGTAAAATGGAAAGAACTAGTTGGGAGAGCTGAGTGAAGTTAAGGAATTTAATTTTGGACTGGTTGACTGTGAAATGCTTGTGGAACTTGCAAGTAGAGCCGTCTAGTTGGCAGCTGAATGTGCTTGTCTGAATACCAGGTGTGTGATGGAAATATAAATTTATGCTGCTTCATCATGAGAAAACAGATAAAAACATGGGATTCTATGAGATTATATAGGGAAAATATGCAGAATTTAAGAAAACAATGACACTGGCAGAGTCTCAGGATCAATATCATTGGTTTCTAATTACGTATGCATATCAGAAATATCTGGGAGAGATTTATAAAAATACAGATTCCTAGGACAAAGTCACATCATTTAATAAGAATTTCTAGAGTTTAGCATTAGAATTTTGTTTAATGTTTAAAAAGCTATATATGTTCTAAATAAGTTGATAATTTCTCTTTTTAATAACTAATTTGCAGGACAGGATCCCACAAAAGATGACAGAGAGGAAGAAAAACCAGAGAAATTGGTATACATTATATAACATTGAACTATAATTAATTGCATGTGTTTCCTTTCCTATATTGATTATGCCATATTTTGGGACAGTATGTTCATCTTTGATAAGCAGTCTTATGACTGCTTATCACTGATGACTGATCACTTATGACTGATAAGCAGTGACACATATTGAAGTGCTTGGCAAATGTGTATATGTATATTCTTTTTCCATATATTACTGCCCACAAACTCTCTTACTAGAGACCTCACTGAACCTGAGTTGTGCATTCCCTTGACTAAAAGAAAACATTATTCTCCCAACCAACTGGCCTTAGAGACTGAAATTCTAGGACATCACAAATGCATTTATTAATTCTCACAATACTAAAATTTTTAAAAGAAATTATTAACTTACATTTTCAAATAGAAAACATAATTCAAATTATTTTTCTAAGACCACAAATCTGGAAAATTAAGCACCCTCTATAAGACTAATGCAACAGCCCTATGTATTCCTGGAATCTAAACAAAATAATTTAAATTGGTTCAGTTATACCTAGTTTTACAGATTGCTACTTGAACTCTGTTAGTTTCTTAGTATGAATATTTTTCATTAAAACCTTTCTCATACTACCTTGAAGAAAGAAGGGAAGTGCATGGTCACCTAAGGAACTCTCTGCACAGTTGAAATCTTTTTCCCTTTGTCTAATCTATCTCCAGACATGCTGCATGAGCAGCCATGGTACAATGCAATCCTTCTCACTTGGTTTAAGTCCTTGGTCCAGAGGTAGGCATCTGACCTAAGCAGAGCCAAATAATGCACCCCTCAGCCATAGATTTTTGGGTACAGAACTAAGAGAAGGTACAGTCTTTACCATATGAGGCTGAGAAGTTACAGAAAATATTGTAGTCATATTTTCCATTGAAAGTCAGTCTTCAGCAAGAGAAAACATTGAAAAAACAAAGAAAAGAGGCAGACAAAAGATAAATAGATAAGCTCTAATAATCTCCAAGTTCTGATCCTATTAGTTCAGAGGCCAAGATCCATCACTTCCTTTTCTATATCTTTATTGTTCAACTTTTCCCTTAGATTATCTGAGATGCTAGAATCCTTTTTAAAAGTTTCATCCTATTGCTTAAGCTAGTTCAAGCTGGGTGTCTGCAACTTGCAAGCTAGAGTCCATACCTAATCCATTTTTTAAAAAATTATTGTCCTACCTATATGTGAATCAGTTCTGATAAATTTATATCTTGTGTTTTTTTGCATGTTTTCTATTGTGTGTTAGAGAATATGACATTTGAACCTATTTTCCCAGCATGTGTTGCAATTTTTTTTATAATAGCCACTGCATTACGTTTGTATAAGGTTATCTCCTTGGACAGCATACAAATAGTCATTAGAAGGCCTCTAGAAGATGAATCCCTATTACATAAATGTGACATTGAGGCTGTTTTACAGTATTATCATTTGGCACTCTCTTTAATGACTGTTGCTTCATTTATTTATTGATTACACCAGCTGTGGCTTAAAATCTGAGGCCCTGCCTTTAATATTAGACTTCTCAGATTCCTCATATCTCAATTTCTATTTACAGCACCACTTAATGGGTGTTCTTTTTTGGCATTTTTGGCTAAGGCTTTTAATTAAAAGAACATCTTTATGACCTTGGAATTTGAAATTAGGCAGATTTAATTGCAGTATTTTTATTATATAACTTTATTTTATCTTGTAATGTCTGAATTTGATGTTCTAAAGTTCTGTTTCAAAATGAATTTCCACTTAAACAGCCTGAAGGTGGAAACACACCTATTTTTTAAAAGAAAATCATTTTGACAAAAATTTTTTATACTCAAAAAGAAAGATATATGTTTCTAGATTACACATTATTTCATGAAACCAAGAAAACAGAAAGTGTGAAGATATTTGTTGTTAGTTAAATAATAAGCTAGTTTTTAGCATATATTTTATTATTAAAAACCTTGAAATAAAATTGTCCCTTTTAGATTTTCATACACTTCACAATTTTAAATGTTTTACAAAGTCTAATTTGATATTTCTATTATGATTTTTAAAATTTAAATATTTAATAATGTTCATGATACTTCTTCAACAATCTGAGTTATTTCTTTCTTTTTTTTTTTTTTGAGACGGAGTCTCGCTCTGTCGCCCAGGCTGGAGTGCAGTGGCCGGATCTCAGCTCACTGCAAGCTCCACCTCCCGGGTTTATGCCATTCTCCTGCCTCAGCCTCCCCAGTAGCTGGGACTACAGGCGCCCGCCACCTCGCCTGGCTAGTTTTTTGTATTTTTTTTTTTAGTAGAGACGGGGTTTCACCGTGTTAGCCAGGATGGTCTCGATCTCCTGACCTCGTGATCCACCCATCTCGGCCTCCCAAAGCGCTGGGATTACAGGCTTGAGCCACCGCGCCTGGCCAATAATCTGAGTTATTTCATACATTCTTTTCTAAGTAAAGAGATTCATTAAGCCAAGACTTAACAGAGATCTAAATAAATACCCTAAAGGGAAGAGAAATTGAAGTCAATTGTGGAACTGAAATTTGATACTTAATGGTTTCCAATTCAAGGTATTAGTTTCTAACATTAAAATTCCACAAGAAAGTCTTTGACCAGTGTAAAAATCAGTTTTCAATGGAAGGCACCGCTCCATTAATCTACTTAATCCATCTCCTTCAGGATCTTCAATTTTTTCTTTCCATTGGTGTTTTGACAACAGATTTTAAACATTTCAAACTCTTCTATCTCTACATTAATAATACATGCCTTTTATTTTTTCTAACAAATTGTATGAGGTACAATAAAATGTATACATTTCAAGTGTGAAGAGTGATGCATTTAACAGTCAAGATATGGAAAATTTCCATCAATACGAAAAGTTTTCTTATGTCCTTTTGCAGTCACTAATCCACATAACCTCTCAGCAGCCACCAATTTGCTTTCTGTCACTATAAATTCATTTTGCCTATTCTAAAAATTTCACATTACATGTGCTGTGCATGGCTTCTTTTGCTCAACATAATATTTTTGAGATGTGTTCATGTTGTGTATGTTTATAGTTAGTTCTTTTTTAATTGATGAGTAGTATTTCATTACATTGATATACTATAATGTGTCTTTCCTTATCAATTGATATTTTGGCTACTTCCAATTATTAGCTATTATGAATATATTTGCTATGAATATTTAAATATAAGTCTTTGTGTGGATCTATGCTTTTATTTTTCTTGACTAAATACCTAGGAACTGGATTGCTCAGTTATCTCAGTGAACAGATGTTTTAAGAAATTTCCCTGAGCAGTGGTTTGTAGTTCTCCTTGAAGAGGTCCTTTACATCCCTTGTCAGTTAGATTCCTAGGTATTTTATTCTCTTTGAAGCAATTGTGAATGGAAGTTCATTCCTGATTTGGCTCTCTGTTTGTCTGTTACTGGTGTATAAGAATGCTTGTGATTTTTGCACATTAATTTTGTATCCTGAGACTTTGCTGAAGTTGCTTATCAGCTTAAGGAGATTTTGGGCTGAGACAATGGGGTTTTCTAAATATACAATCATGTCATCTGCAAAGAGGGACAATTTGACTTCTTCTTTTCCTAACTGAATACCCTTGATTTCTTTCTCTTGCCTGATTGCCCTAGCCAGAACTTCCAACACTATGTTGAATAGGAGTGGTGAGAGAGGGCATCCCTGTCTTGTGCCAGTTTTCAAAGGGAATTTTTCCAGTTTTTGCCCATTCAGTATGATATTGGCTGTGGGTTTGTCATAAATAGCTCTTATTATTTTGAGGTACGTTCCATCAATACCGAATTTATTGAGCGTTTTTAGCATGAAGGGCTGTTGAATTTTGTCAAAAGCCTTTTCTGCATCTATTGAAATAATCATGTGGTTCTTGTCTTTGGTTCTGTTTATATGCTGGATTATGTTTATTGATTTGCGAATGTTGAACCAGCCTTGCATCCCAGGGATGAAGCCCACTTGATCATGGTGGATAAGCTTTTTGATGTGTTGCTGAATCCGGTTTGCCAGTATTTTATTGAGGATTTTTGCATCGATGTTCATCAGGGATATTGGTCTAAAATTCTCTTTTTTTGTTGTATCTCTGCCAGGCTTTGGTATCAGGATGATGTTGGCCTCATAAAATGAGTTAGGGAGGATTCCCTCTTTTTCTATTGATTGGAATAGTTTCAGAAGGAATGGTACCAACTCCTCCTTGTACCTCTGGTAGAATTCAGCTGTGAATCCATCTGGTCCTGGACTTTTTTTTGGTTGGTAGGCTATTAATTATTGCCTCAATTTCAGAGCCTGCTATTGGTCTATTCAGGGATTCAACTTCTTCCTGGTTTAGTCTTGGAAGAGTGTAAGTGTCCAGGAAATTATCCATTTCTTCTAGATTTTCTAGTTTATTGGCGTAGAAGTGTTTATAGTATTCTCTGATGGTAGTTTGTATTTCTGTGGGGTCGGTGGTGATATCCCCTTTATCATTTTTTATTGCGTCTATTTGATTCTTCTCTCTTTTCTTCTTTATTAGTCTTGCTAGTGGTCTGTCAGTTTTGTTGATCTTTTCCAAAAACCAACTCCTGGACTCATTGATTTTTTGGAGGGTTTTTTTGTGTTTCTATCTCCTTCAGTTCTGCTCTGATCTTAGTTATTTCTTGCCTTCTGCTAGCTTTCGAATGTGTTTGCTCTTACTACTCTAGTACTTTTTAATGTGATGTGAGAGTGTCAATTTTAGATCATTCCTGCTTTCTCTTGTGGGGATTTGGTGCAATAAATTTCCATCTACACACTGCTTTAAATGTGTCCCAGAGATTCTGCTATGTTGTATCTTTTTCTCATTGGTTTCAAAGAACATCTTTATTTCTGCCTTCATTTCGTTATGTACCCAGTAGTCATTCAGGAGCAGGTTGTACAGTTTCCATGTAGTTGAGCGGTTTTGATTGAGTTCCTTAGTCCTGAGTTCTAGTTTGATGGCACTGTGGGCTGAGAGACAGTTTGTTATAATTTCTGTTCTTGTACATTTGCTGAGGAGTGCTTTACTTCCAATTATGTGGTCAATTTTGGAGTAAGTTCGATGTGGTGCTGAGAAGAATGTATATTCTGTTGATTTGGGGTGGAGAGTTCT
>NC_037669.1:128394104-128406471 GCF_003255815.1 Theropithecus gelada
AATTGCTTATTTTAATAATGTTTGGTTGTGAATCAATGTGTACATCACTTGTCTTTGGAATCATCTGATCTGTCTCTGTCCTTCTGTATTCTGTGTTCTACAGCAATAAAGCCTATGGTAGTGTGCTTCTAGGAGTTTCAGGAGAGATCAGATAATGTGAAGCTTTAACAATTTACTTTGTTTCTCTCTTTCTTTTTTCTCTTCCTTCCTTCCTCCCTTCTTTCTTTTTCATTTTGTTCTTCCATCAGGTGCAGTCAGTCTACAATTTTTGTATGTATTTGATAATACACAAATATTAAACATGCCTTTATTTAATCATATTTATTGATCACGTACTTTGTGCCTGATGTTCATCTAGCCACTGGAGTTTTATCAATGAACAAGACGAACGAATTCCCTGTCCCCATGTTGTTTCTCCTCAGGTGGGGAGAGGGACAAGAAAAAAAATAAATTCAATGCTATGAAGATAATAGAGCAAAGCACTGAGGAATGAGGGAAAAGTGGGATGCAACATTAGACAGGGCAAGCAGTTGGAGACTCCTTAATTTCTCAAAACATGTACCTAAGTCATTTATGCTGAGAGATTCATAAATAATAAGTCGATTTTTGAAAAAAAGAGCCCCATATGTTCAATAATCGGTAGACTACTGATTTCTCCTAGTCTAACTATTTGTAATTTCCCTAATGGAAGATAGAACTTTGCTTCATTTCTTGATTCTAACAATTGGAAAACATGTTTCTTTAGAAGACCATGAAATTTTACTAAAATGTTTATGTTCTTAGAAATATACTTGGACATCTTACAGTGCTTTTTAGAGGAAAATTTTGTAAGAACAAAACTTATACAGAGATTCTTGCTGTCTAAGTAATCTAGTGCTCCTTGAAGCAGCATGATAAATGTCTGTTCTACTATTATGCATTAAAACTCATTGATTGACTACTCAAGATTTCTCTTATTTTTCATAATTCTTGCTAGTTAAAGTAGCTTCTTCCAAATTCCAGTTCTAAGGAAAAACGCCAATTAGAAATGAGGGAGAGACTGTTCTAAACAAATCAGTAGATGCTAGAAAGGAGTAACAACTTGAAACCTGACCCAGAACGTAAAAAGAGAAAATTAATCATCAACAGACACAGACATTTTCAAAAGCAAAGCAATCTGAATCCATTTGGAGTTTTTTATAATGGCCTGACTACGTTTCAATTCACTGTGACAGGGTTATTGTTATCACAGAGATTGATGATCAATATCAATAAGTAATCAGTGGAAGGTTTCACCTATTTAAGATTATTAGCACACATATAGGCATTTGAGAAATATTTCCCAAGAACGTAGGCTCCTTCCTCAGCACTGCGTCCCCAGGATCCTGATGAGTGGCTGACACAGGACAAGTGCTCAATTAATAAATATTGACTAAATGAATGAGAAACCCATCAAAATGGTTATTTTTCTTCTTCAAATGTTTTGCTACTTCATTAAAGTTGTAATGTTTCTATTGTCCAGGAACCGTTACTATCTGGAAGATTCAGGATAGAAAAATCTCTTTTGTACTTTCCAATACACTTTCATTGACATCTCATTTAATCCAACTCTTCAAAGTCCTAATGTCCACTGTCACCTCCTTAGCATATTTTCAGCAACAACAATCATAGCACCCTGTAATTGCAGAATACCTCTGGGGAAACTCCTGAATGAAACTTAGGGCTTTTGTCTTTTTTCCAGAAATCTTTTGTCCAAGTCCTCCAGTTATTCCTAATGGGAGACACACAGGAAAACCTCTGGAAGTCTTTCCCTTTGGAAAAGCTGTGACTTACACATGTGACCCCCACCCAGACAGAGGGATGACCTTCGACCTCATTGGGGAGAGCACCATCCGCTGCACAAGTGACCCTCAAGGGAATGGGGTTTGGAGCAGCCCCGCCCCTCGCTGTGGAATTCTGGGTTAGTGCTCATTTCCCCACATCCCAAATGGGTTCAGAATATCTAACACAGGCCCTCCATATTTCCATAATTACAGTATGGTTTCTCTGTGTGCATTTGCCACAATGGAATGCCCAACCAATGATAAATGGTTCTAAGGTAGGTCAACATATCAGATCCTGATGACCTTTGCAGCGGGAGGGACTGATGAAAAAACAGGGAGGTGATGAGTGGTGGGAAAGTCCTTCATTAGAATCATATGAATTAAAAACAAATGCCGTGAATCCCCTTATTGCAACGGTTAGCTGAGAAATCTGACCTAGAAAATCAGTGTCTCCTCCTACCAGGAAATGTCTTGAGTTCCTGCCCATGCTTTTCAGCCTGTCATTGGAGTTTTGATGCCCTGAAATACAAGGAAACCAGACACAAAAGGTGGAAGCTGGGCAGAAACACTCTTTCTGGCTTCCTAAAAATGTGAAAAATTAAATCAGAGCTATATTTACATTAAATTAGATGAGCAATAGCTGAGCGTGGTGGCAATTGCCTGTGTTCCCAGCTATTCAGGAGGCTGAGGTGGGAGGATCACTTAAGCCTGGGAGGCAGAGGTTGCCGTGAGCTGAGACTGTGCCACTGCACTCCAGCCTGGGTGACAGAGTGAGACCCTATCTCAAAAACAATGAAAATAGGCTGGCCACAGTGGCTCCCACCTGTAATCTCAGCACTTTGGGAGGCCAAGGCGGGTGGATCACTAGAGGTCAGGAGTTCCAGACCAGCCTGCAAACATGATGAACCTCCAACTCTACTAAAAACAGAAAAAAAAAGTAAAAATTAAAATATATAAATTATATGAGTAGAAAGACCCGATAACAGATTAGTCTTCCAGATAATATACTTCCTTATAAGCCTATGCTAATGGAACTTTCCCTTCCATTTTACAGGGAAGTTTCTTGTTGTTGTTGTTTTTGTTTTTTCAAAACTAAAAGTTTCTTTTCTTCTGGCATCAAATCTACCAAGGAAGAGAAAAGAGGAAACATATTGGGTGTCTTTTTATTAACTCAGATATTCTTGATTTCTTGGTCTCTAGGTCACTGTAAAGCCCCGGATCATTTTCTGTTTGCTAAGTTGAAAACCCAAACCAATGCATCTGACTTTCCCATTGGGACATCTTTAAAGTACGAATGCCGTCCTGAGTACTACGGGAGGCCGTTCTCTATCACATGTCTAAATAACCTGGTGTGGTCGAGTCCCAAAGATGTCTGTAAACGTGAGTGAACTTGCATTGGATCTTTCCCATGTCTGCAAAAGCTTCTTATTGAATGTTTTCAAATGTGGGATATGAGAAACCTTTTTTCAAAAGTGTTCAGATAGGTGGATGTAAGAGCTTTTCTTGTAGGTCACCCTTGATTATTGCTTGAAATGCTCACTTCATGAGACTGTTTCAAGAAACAGTTGTAGAGAAAACCTTCATTCCCTATGGGAAGAAAAATAATAAGTGACTAGATCAGGGGGAAAAATGGTGTAAGAAGACAAATTCTGTTTGAATAACAAGGTGGGAAGAAATCCTTTGCAAACTTTGAAATATATTGGTAGTAACTAATGCAATAAGTGACTTTTACATTCTGATAAGGGATGCAAGGTCTCTACACAGATCTAAATCTAGATCTAGATAGATCTGGAGGGAAAGTCTTTTTCAAAGTGGGGCTTAGTAGGTGGCTGATCCTGAGGCGCTCTGATTAGTTTTATCAAGGTGGCAAAAGCTGTGGAACCATCAGAACTGCGTATTTTCTTCAGCAAGCTACATGTTGATGGAGACCTTACTTACTGAAGAGAGTCCTGATTACTCTACCTGGCTCCAAAACACTTTCTTTCCCATAGGTAAATCATGTAAAACTCCTCCAGATCCAGTGAATGGCATGGTGCACGTGATCACAGACATCCAGGTTGGATCCAGAATCAACTATTCTTGTACTACAGGGTGAGTTGGCAGCAACATCTCTTGGTTTAAGAGTCCAGCACAGCAATACTACCTTCTAGCCACATCTCAGGAAGGAAACTAGGCTACTGCCACCTGCTCTTAAGAGGTTTGAACACAGGTCTTAACTCCTGATGGAAATGAACAACGATAGGAGAAGATTAGGGGAATATCTGTATCCTTGCTGGAAACCAGGGCAATGCACATATAAAGAGTATGCCGTTCACTGGATGGGAAGGAAAAATAATTAGAAGTGTAGTAGTCAAAGCCCACAAACTACCCTAACCCAGAGTAGACACTGCTGGAAAAAAGGGAAGGGCATGTAGTGGCTGTGTGAGAGAACAAATCTTAATGATAACAGCATGATCACTTGCTTGGGCTGCCCTCAGAAAGTACAGTCCTTCCTCATTTTAATGTACTTTGCAGATGTTATGCTTTTTATAAATTGAAGGCTTGTGGCAACGCTACGATAAGTATGTCAGTCGCATCATTTATCCAACAGCGTGTGTTCACTTTGTGTCTCTGTGTAGCATTTTGATTATTCTCACAATATCCCAGATGTTTTCATTATTATCATGTCTGTGATAGTATGTGTCATCAGTGATCTTTCATGTGACTATTGTCATTGTTTGGGGTCCCTACAAACTGCACCCATATGAGACAGAAAACTTAACCAATAAATGTGCGTGCTTTTACTGCTCCATAGACTAGACATTCTACTTCTCTCTCCCTCTCTTCAGGACTCCCTAATCCCTGAGACACAATAATACTACAATTAGGCCACTTAATAGCCCTACACTGACATGAAGGGAGGAGTCATGCATCTCTTACTTGAAATCAAAAGCTAGGGATGATTAAGCTTACTGAGGACGATATGTTGAAAACCAAGATAGGCCAAAAGCCATTCCTCATGTGCCAAACAGCTAGAGAGTTGTAAAGGCAAAGCAAAAGTACTTGAAGGAAATATAAAGTACTGTTCCAGTGAACACATGAATAATAAAACGTGAAACAGCCTTATTGCTGATAGGGAAGAAGTTTTAGTGGTCTACACACAAGATCAAACTAGACACATTTGAAGCCAAAGCCTAATCCTGAGCAAGGCCCTAACTCTCTTCAATTCTATGAAGGCTGCCAGAGGTAAGGAAGCTGCAGAAAAGAAGCTGGAAGCTAGCAGAGGTTGATTCCTGAGGTTTAAGGAAAGAAGCCCTCTCCATAACATTAAGGTCGAAGGTAAAGCAGCAAGTGCTCATGTAGAAGCTGCAGCAAGTTATCTAGAAGATCTAGCTAAGATCATGGATGAAGGTGTTACACTAAATAACAGATTTTCCATGTAGACAAAACAGTCATCTGTTGGACTTTCATAGCTAGAGAGGAGAAGTTAATGCCTGGCTTCAGAGCTTCAAAGAACAGGCTGACTTTTTAGGAGCTAATGCCGTTGGTGACTTTGAGTTGAAGCCAAAGCTTACTGACCATTCTAAAAATTCTAGGTCCCATAAGTATTATGCTAAATGTACCTTCCCTGTGTCTATAAATGCAACAACAAAGCCTGATAACATAGGTATGTTTGCAACATGCTTTACTGAATATTTTAAGTCCACTGTTGAGATCTAGTGCTCAGAAAAACAGATTCCTTTCAAAATATTACTGCTCATTGACATTACACCTAGACAGCCAAGAGCTCTAATGGAGATGGACACAGAGATGAATGGAGTTTTCCTGCCTGCTGACCACAGCGGCCATTCTGCAGACCATGGCTGAAGGAGTAATTTTGACTTTCAAGTTTCATTATTTAAGAAACACATTTTGTAAGGCCAGTTCCCACAGACAGTAATTCCTCTGATGGATCTGAGCAAAGTAAGTTGACAACTGCTGGAAAGAATTCATCATTCTACATATAATTAAAAACATTCATGATTCATGGGAAGAGGTTAAAATATCAACATTAACAGGAGTTTGGTAGAAGTTAATTCCAACCTTCACGGCTGACTTTAAGAGGTTCAACACTTCAGCAGAGGAAATAACTGCAGATGTGGTGGAAATAGCAAGAGAACTACAGTCAGAAATGGAACCTGAAGATGTGACTGAATTGCTACAAATTCATGATCAAAGTTGAACAGATGAGGAGTTCCTTCTTATGAATGAGCAGAGAAAGTGTTTTGTTTTTTTGGGTTTTTTTTGTTTTTTTTTTTTGAGGTGGAGTCTCTTCCTGGTGAAGATGACATGAGCATTGTGAAAATGACGACAAAGGATTTAGAATATTACATAAACTCAGTTGATAAAGCAGCAGCAGTATCTGGGAGGATTGACTCCAATTTTGAAAGCAGTTCAGAGGGTAAAATGTTATCAAATAGCATTGCATGCTAGAAAAATCTTTTGTGAAAGGAAGAGTCAATCAATACAGCAACTGTATTGTTGTCTCAGCTTAAGAAATAGCCACAGCCACCCTAGCCTTCAGCAACCACCGCCCTGAGCAGTCAGCAGCCATCAATCTTGAGGCAAGACCCTCCACCAGCAAAAAGATTACGACTGATTGAAGGTCAGATAATCTTTAGCATTTTTTATCAATAAACCATTTTTTAAAGTATGACTTTTCTCAGACATAATTCTATTTCACACTTAATAGACTACCGTATAGTACAAACACAACTTTTAGATTCACTGAGAAATCAAAAAATTCATATGACTCATCTGTTGTGATATTTGTTTTATTGTGGTGTTCTGGAACTGAACCTGCAATATCCTTGAGGAATGTCTGTAACACAAAATGGGCGGCTTAATACAACAGAAGTTTTTGGAGTTCTATTCTAGAGGATGGAAGTCCAAAATCAAGGTGTTGGCAGGGCCATGCTCCCTCTGAATCCTGTAGGGTAGAATCCTTCATTGCGTCTTCCAGCTTCTGGAGCCCCAGGCTTTCCTTGGCGTGTGGCAGTGGAACTCCAATTTGTTCTGTCCCGCTCCTCGCATGGCCATCTTCCCTCTGGGTCTGTGTCCTCATATGCTGTTCTCCTCTCTGTGCATGTTTCTGTTCAAAGTTTTCCCTTTTTATGACACCTGTCACATTGGATTAGGGCCTACCTTAATGACCTCATCTTAACTTGATTGCATCTGCAAAGACTGTATTTCCAAATAAGATCACATCCACAGAGACTGGGGGTTAAGACTTCAACATATCTGGGGGAGGCACTTCAACCTACAACAGAGCCCCATTGAAAATGTCAAGCGTCAGGTGCTCACAGCGCACGGCCCAGCTGTTGGTGCTCAGCCTTGCTCAGCACACAGTGGAGGCTCTGCCTCAATCTCACTCTTCACTGGAACAGCTAAGCCAGGTAGTGAATAAGGGCTACATTTGTGCCACTGCAACCAATACTGAAAGGAGAATTGTGGTGTCCAGCACATATGCCAGCCTAGACCTCACAGACCATAGCACATAGAATCTGACAAAGTAAAATTAGAATAAATCCAATATCTCCTTTACTTTTTTTTTTTTTTGAGCGTTTTTAAATACAATTGATAAGTTTCCTGACTGTACCCTCCTCATCTTGCATTGCTGAATAAGGGGGGAACCTCTCTAAGGCATACAGCAGAAAACCATTGAGCTTATGACTAGACACAGGAAATACATGTAAAAGAGACCAGTCTGAAAAATCAGGAGAAATTTTACAAAAGAGATTTACTGCCAAGAAACCAGGCAAACTTTCAGAACACTCTCCTTTTCATATTGGTAACAAGATTCAATTGTACAAATACTTCTGTGAAACTAGCCATGAAGTTTGTATGTGAATGAATATATGTATTCCATGTGTTTATATATTTCATTTCATACATGTGATATATATATACATAAATATATATATATATATCTCACAATGAATATTGCAGAAAATTAAAGCAAAGAGTAAGAGGAGTTAACCAAATTTTCCCTGAATGCAGCGGGGAAAGCTGAAAAGGAGAAGACAGGCAGGCACAGTGGCTCACACCTGTAATCCCAACACATTGAGAGGCTGAGACAAGAGAACCACTTGAGCCCAGGAGCTCGAGACCAGCCTGGGCAACATGGCAAAACCCCATCTCTACAAAAAAGTATAAAAATTAGCTGGGCGTGGTGGTGTGTGCCTGTAGTCACAGCTAGGCAGGAGACTGAAGTGGGAGGATCACCTGAGGCCAGGAGGCTGAGGCTTCAGTGAGCCATGATGGCACCTCTGCACTCCAGCCTGGATGACAGAATGAGATCCTGTCTCCAAAAAGGAAAGACATATGTAACACAGTGTCAGGATTCAAAATACATGTAACAAGAATTCTAGAAGGGTAAACAAATAAGCCCATACCTAGCCATCACTAGGGAAACTTCTGTGTTTCAGGGATAGAGAAAAAAACTCAGATTCCAGAGATAAAATGTGAAAATATAGTACCCGCAAAAGAAATAAATGTATTGGCACCACATTGATTCTGTACAACACGAAATGGTATAAGGTAGCATTTCTATTGCGCCAAGCTAATATTCACACCTAGAGGCTCCAGACACACATTAAAGGATAAGCAAAGACACAAAAATTGTACCATTTAAGTATGCTTCCCAGGCAATTCATGAGCAAATTTTTAAAAAGGAGAATGATGAATTCCAAAAGAAATTTCAGTAAGATAGGATATTGGTAAAAAGAAAAAAACAACAATAAAAAAAAAGTACACATAAAAATTTGGCAATGTAATCATAATTTATTAATAATCTCTCTAAACTCATAGAACATATCAATAAAACCAGAAAATGTGAGACAGTAACAAAAGGTAGGCTAGACTTACATTACAGAAAAGATGAGTAGACTGACTATATAGAGTTTCACTCTAAAATTGAGAAAATAGATTTAAATATCTGTTGTGTGCATATTTATAATATACATGCACACATATAAAATGAAATTCCTCATTGGGAAACATATGAAGTTTAATTTCCAAATTATTAGAATGACTAAAACAGCTGAATTTATCTCTTCCATATAGCAAGTGAGAGGGAAGGAAAAGGCAAGGAATGCATTTATCTCCTCCACCAGAAATAAGCCCCCTCATGTTTGGGTCAGGTCATTTTATTCATTGCTTTCTCCACATCCTCATCATTGGGCATCATGAAATCAGTGAAAAAGGCAGTGAAAGAATGATGATGAAAGCAAATCAAATGCATCATTTATCTCAATACATGTGGTTTAATCTTCTTGTTGAAAGACAAAGTCTCCTAGACAAGATCAACAGCAACAAATCTTGTATTATAAAAAACATGTCTCATGTAAGATGACATAGTATTATGCACACACACACACACAAATTACGGGAAAATGCAAACAAAAAATGGCAGAAATAGTATTTAAAGAAAATAGAATTTATGAAAAAAAAATTGTCAAACAGGTCTACAAAATAATTGTTTTATTTTGGCGCCAGGTACAGTCCACAATGAAGCCAACATATTAAGAAGCAAAGTGGGCCAGGAGAAGTTAGAGCAAAAATATCTCTTTCAATGAGAGAATAGGAAAAAGAAGTAGAAAAGCTGGGAACAACAGGTAAAGTTTAGGCTAGGCCTTAGACTTCTCCTACATTGTAATCCTTCTGGTTTGCCACATATGCATGCTGTGAGGACGTTGATGAGGCATGTACAGCACAATTATTTTCCACTGTTTGCCTTTAGGCACCGACTCATTGGTCACTCATCTGCTGAATGTGTCACCTCAGGCAATACAGCCCACTGGAGCACGAAGCCGCCAATTTGTCAACGTGAGTTGAAGTCTCTTTCCCCATTCACCCCACTGTTTAATCCTAGAGTTGACCTCCTAGAATCACAAAGAATGAATCTCATCCCTCTTGGAAATGGTATCCTTCTGATATTTGAAGAATCCAGTCATATCCTTAGAATGGCTCACAGCATCCCAAACTTCCACCTTCACCTAGAAATGCGTTTTTGTTTTTTTCTTATCTCAAGGTCTAATTTATTTTAAACTAGTCTTGAACTCATTTAAACAGCCCCCAATTTCCTCCTCTGTTGGTTGAACATCCGCAGTTTGAAGAGCATTTTCTTCACTGAAGTCAACAAATACAAAGTCAGTGAAATAACCCCTATATCCTCTCTGCAAGCTCTTAGTATCACATCGGATATTCAAGCCATGCAGCTCTTTCTTCCTTCTTATTCTTTGTCTAAACAGGATCATGCCATCTTCCCTGTGAGTTGTTTGGAAGATGAGCTTTCTACATTTTGGGGAGCAAAGGGAATGAGCAATTGCAAGCTAAAAAGGAATATAAAATGTGTATAATCCTGCATTTGGTGATGGTGTGAGGAAATCAGCAATTTCAAACCCAGTTGGTGGGAGGATAAGTAGGAACCAACTTTGTAGAAGGTCAACATACTGGCTGGGCACTGCCCCACAGTAGAGTAGGACACAGTATTCAGTTCTTCCACGATCAGACGAGATTGGGCGCATTCAGGGTGGTATGGCTGTAGATCAGTATCCAGTTATTTTTATTACTTCTGAATCTGTAAGTATCTTGTTTATTCTATGTAATGTTGTATATTTGTGCTTTGTCTTTATTAGTTCTGCCAGAGTTTTTGGTCTTATTATTTAATAAAGATGCTATACTGAGCCGTGTGTGGTGACTCAAACTTGTAATCCCAGCACTTTGGGAGGACTAGGTGAGCAGATAGCTTGAGCCCAGGAGTTCGAGACCAGCTTGTACAACATGGTGAAACCCTGTCTCTCCAAAAAATACAAAAACCAAACAGGCATGGTGGCACACGCCTATAGTCCCAACTACTCGGGAGACTGAGAGGTGGGAGGATTGCTTGAGCCAGAGAGGTTGAGGCTGCAATGAGCCATGATCGGGCCACTGCACTCCAGCCTGGGCAGCAGAGCAAGACCCTGTCTCAAAAAAAATGCTATGCTATATGCTTTATTATATTAATATCCAATACCACAAAGGCAAGTGCCTTCTATAGAGAGAGAACTAAATTAATAATGGTGAGATAACATAGTTAAATTCTCATTTAGCAGGAGAAATAAAAACATAGACTATAGGCTAGGCGCAGTGGCTCATGCCTGTAATCCCAGTACATTGGGAGGCTGAGGCGGGCAGATCACTTGAGGTCAGGAGCTTGAGACCAGCCTGGTCAATATGGTGAAACTCCATCTCCACTAAAAATCCAAAAGTTAGCCATGTGTGGTGCTGCATGCCTCTAATCCCAGCTACTCAGGAAGCTGAGGCAGGAAACTCGCTTCAACTTGGGAGATGGGGGTTGCAGTGAGCTGAGATCATGCTACTGCACTCCAGCCTGGGGAACAGAGTGAGACTCTGTTAAAAAAAAAAACAAGAAATAAAAAGTGGGCTCTAATAATATGTAGACACATTTAGTGAAATAAGGCTAACTGAGTAGAGCAGAACTCATAATATTTTACAACTGTAAGAACATGTCTGTACATTAGCAAATATTAGATGAGAATAATATTGTCAATATTTACATCTGGTAATTTGGAATTTTAAAAAAACTGTTAGCAAAATTTACTGTAAAGTGTAATTATTAGAAACCAGGCTGGATGCGGTGGCTCACGCTTATAATCCCAGCACTTTGAAAGTCCAAGGCAAGCAGATTGTTTGAGGCCAGGAGTTCAAGACTAACCTGCCCAACATGGCCAAATCCCATCTCTACTAAAAATAGAAAAATAAACCAGACACAGTGGTGCATGCCTGTGACCCCAGCTACTCGGGAAGTTGAGGTGGGAGGATTGCTGGACCTGGGAAGTGGAGGCTGCAGTGATCCGAGATAGTGCACTGCACTCCAGCCTGGGTGACAGCAAGACTCTGTCCCAAGGTTTTGTTTTGGTTAACTTGCTGTCTCCTTTTCCAGGAATTCCTTGTGGGCTACCCCCACCCATCGCTAATGGAGATTTCATTAGCACCAACAGAGAGTATTTTCACTACGGATCAGTGGTGACCTACCGCTGCAATCTTGGAAGCGGAAGGAAAAAGCTGTTTGAGCTCGTGGGTGAGCCTTCCATATACTGCACCAGCAAAGATGACCAAGTGGGCATCTGGAGCGGCCCGGCCCCTCAGTGCATTATACCTAACAAATGTATGCCTCCAAATGTGGAAAATGGAATATTGGTATCTGTCAACAGAAGCTTATTTTCCTTAAATGAAGTTGTGGAGTTTAGGTGTCAGCCTGGCATTGCACACGGCGGGGTCCTTTCATGACAAAGCCAGGCTGACACCTAAACTCCACAACTTCATTTAAGGAAAATAAGCTTCTGTTGACAGATACCAATATTCCATTTTCCACATTTGGAGGCATACATTTGTTAGGTATAATGCACTGAGGGGCCGGGCCGCTCCAGATGCCCACTTGGTCATCTTTGCTGGTGCAGTATATGGAAGGCTCACCCACGAGCTCAAACAGCTTTTTCCTTCCGCTTCCAAGATTGCAGCGGTAGGTCACCACTGATCCGTAG
>NC_037669.1:128406658-128417469 GCF_003255815.1 Theropithecus gelada
ATGCAAATCAAAACCACAATGAGATACCATCTCACACCAGTTAGAATGGCGATCATTAAAAAGTCAGGAAACAACAGGTGCTGGAGAGGATGTGGAGAAATAGGAACACTTTTACACTGCTGGTGGGACTGTAAACTAGTTCAACCATTGCGGAAGACAGTGTGGGGATTCCTCAAGGATCTAGAACTAGAAATACCATTTGACCCAGTCATCCCATTACTGGATATATACCCAAAGGGTTATAAATCATGCTGCTATAAAGATACATGCACACGTATGTTTATTGCGGTACTATTCACAATAGCAAAGACTTGGAACCAACCCAAATGTCCATCAATGACAGACTAGATTAAGAATATGTGGCACATATATACCATGGAATACTATGCAGCCATAAAAAAGGATGAGTTCATGTCCTTTGTAGGGACATGGATGCAGCTGGAAACCATCATTCTCAGCAAACTATCGCAAGAACAGAAAACCAAACACCGCATGTTCTCACTTATAGGTGGGAATTGAACAATGAGAACACTTGGGCACAGGAAGGGGAACATCACACACCAGGGCCTGTCATGGGGTGGGGGGATGGAGGAGGGATAGCCTTAGGAGATACACCTAATGTAAATGACGAATTAATGGGTGCAGCACACCAACATGGCATATGTATACATATGTAACAAACCTGCTTGTTGTGTACATGTACCTGAGAACATAAAGTATAATAATAAAAAAAAAAACCTTTTTAAATAAAGACTAGTCATGCCAAAAACAAAAAAAAAACAAAAAAAAAACTTCTCAAGAGGACTATTTTGATTATCCTGTTTGCAATGAAATGCCATCTTCTCTTCTCATTCCAATTTCCCCTTATCCTGATTTGTTTTTTCTTTTTATGTAGCACTAAGCTTTTAACTAACTGTATTGTTTATGTTTATACCTTGTCTATTATGTAAACTCTAAAAGGGCAGAGATCTTTGTCTATTTTGTCATGAATATTGCCCCAGTGCCAAAAGCAGAACACAGTGCACAATATATGTTTGAATGAATAAACTGAAAAGTGATTATTATATTCTTCTTCCATGTAATATGACAGAGAAACTTTATTTTAGTAATATTTCTAGTGCAAAGGTTACTTGTACAATGAAACTTTTCATCATTTTACTGCCTCCATCTGTTTTCCACAACGTAGATAGAGCAATACTTCCAAGATGTTAACCTAGTGATGTCAGCCCCATCTCCACCCCTCCTCCACTCTGCTTAAGATACCCCAAGTGGCTTTCTATGATTTTAGGATTAAGACAGAGTTCTTTGATATGGCCTATAAAGCCCTGCGTGGATTGCTTCTTGCCTGAGCCAGAGTTTTCGCATAAACTATTCTCTCTTCTTGGAATGCGCTCTCTCTCTCTCTCTCTCTCTCTCTCTCTCTCTCCATTAACTACAGGAGCAAAGCCACATTCTAAAAGGGGAGGGCATGCAAGTGGGGGAGAACCTGGAAATAGAGTCCAGCAAGAGGCTTGAGCCACGCCCTTTGATTTCTTGCGGAGCAAAGATGAAAAGAAAAAGGCATTGTCCATTCTTACTGCTTTCTCTAGCATCTTTTCATCCTAGTATTAACTGCCATTAAGTCAATGAATTACCTCTGTAAAAAACAGCAACACTGTCATATGTAATGGAGGAGTAGCCTTTTTCACTTCAGTTATGCTTCTAGTTAATTCCTGCATATTTCTCAGATCTCCGCTCAAGGGTCAATTTCTCAGGGCAGTTTTCTCCAACTAAATTCCATCCACCTTTGATGAGCTCTCTCAGCATTATGCACCTCCACTCCTTAGTACTTACTGTAGAGACACATACTTATACATACATGTGTTATCTGGCTAATTTCTAATGCTCCCACTAGACTGTAAGCTTCATGAGGATAAGGGAATGAGACTAGATTTTTTCTTGATATGGTCTCTGTTGTCTAGTGCAATGTCTGGATCATGGGTGATAACAGAAAAACTATTTTAAAATAAATTCACAGGTGTAAAGTAGTCTGTTTAGGCATCAACTTTCATTATATATTAGATCTAATTCAAGCATAATTGCATAATTCCCCTCGTTAGTGTACTAAGCTTTAGGACTGACCCTCTCTCCCTCAGATGCTATGCACTAAATTCTATAAAGTCATAGCTGATTTACATACCCACTCTTCTATTGGTCGTCTTCCTGTTCTTAACAACTGCCTTATGTGGTTCTTCAAATATGGAATTTTTATTTCAATCATCAAAGCAGAATATTAATCTTATATTATTCTGGTGTCACATTGGTTAACGCTGACTTGAAATGTAGTTTCATAGTTTTACAACTCTAAGAACCAGCAATTTTCACTGATTTCTAAAAATGTGTCTGTCCTTTTACATTCCATATACATTCTAAAAATGTATATAAACTTTTGTAAAATTTCATAAAACTGCTCTGAGTGTGCAGAACTTTCATACAACTCAAGAACTGACTATGACTTTCAGGCCTCAATAAAAACTTACAAGGTCTAGGTAAAAGAAGTGTAGGAGATGAGGATGGGAATAAGAAATGAGTGATGACAAAATGAAAAGCAGGATGAGGCCACAGTGGATGAGCAAAATGAAGCCAGGAATTTTTTTTCACACTAGATTTCTTGTCTTTATTCCAGAGAATATGTAGAGGTGTAAAAAAATTTATTGTCTTCTGATATTTGGCTTATGACACTTGGTTTCAAGATTCATTTTAGTTTTGAGAGGAATGAATTCTCTGTATAATGATCATTCTGCTGGCCTAGTCAGTAAATCTAGTTGCTTTTCTATCAGAGGTGATGGATTTGCTGTGATCCAGCCACAATCTGTTACCCAGTCCAGCTACTGGCAGGTTTCATGGATTTGTAAAAGAGATGAGTAAATTAGGAATCCAGCCTATAGTTATGAAGTGGAACAAAGTTAGTAGGCTTCATTTGGCTTCAAATGTAAGTCTGTCATGCTTATTCTCCAGACACCCTGAATAGATGTGTATAAATGCAAATATAGAGATGAGCTATTTTAAATTATGTCCCCTAAACCAGCCAACATTCACAACTGCACAAAACACACATGCCTGCCAAAGTACTATTAAAATCAGCCTGAAAAAAATGACCCAAGGGAGTCAAGTAGTTTATGAGTTTGGCTGTCACTAGATATTTAATTCATTTGAAGCACCCTTTATAACTGGAATGATAGGAGATGCCATAAAGATCCAGAGATCTTGATAGATGCACCAAGAGTAAACGAGGGACAGCTTTTCAGCCTCACTTCATTATTGTCTGGCTTTCATCAGTGAGCCAGAGCCTGAGAGTCAGAGCTCGAGTGGCCCATTGAGTCTCTGCAGAGAAGGACGAGTCAGTGAAGTTTCAGAGGTTACCCTTGCCTAAGGTGGGCATTTCCTAGTAATGTTTCTGTGCTATGTGTGCAACTTAGTTGCTGATGTCACTAGTGACAAAAGTTTACATAATCATTCATTTGGACATGGTTGAACAGGAAAAATAAAAACACACTAAAACAAATATACTCAACCCTGATATCAATCAAAAGACAACTGTAGTTAAGAACAAAAGGAAACACAAAACATACTTGGCCTGATAAGTTGTTCTGTGTGAAAAAAGAAGATTGTCCAAGACATAAATCATGGCAACTTCCCTCTGCAGTAAGCACTTTTTTCCCCTCAGAATTATCATTTTATAATCAGAAAAGCCCTAGAGTTTAAAGTATGCCTCGTACAAATGTCACTTCCAAGCTTCAGTGCTAATCCAGAGGAAATATTATCCTAGTGGTCTCCAAGGCCCAATGTCTAGGTGTTGGATACATGATAAACTTACGTGGAGCTTTCTTAGTGAACTATAGTCCTCCAGAGGATTGAATTTTTCAAGGCCTAGTACAACCCAACCCTTTAAAATAAGATTTAAGCTTCCCTTGTCAGGTTCTTTTAAGAGCTTTTTAAATTTTTTTTATTTGCTGCTTTGACCAGGTTCTAATCCCTAGTCCCCAGTGACAACCTTTGGCCATCTCCACCATTTCATGTCTGGTTTCCCATGCCTGGGGCAGCTTGCACAATTAAAGCTATTTTTTCCCCAGTCCCACAGAAGAGCCTCATGGAAATAATTTAAGATATAAAATCTAACTTTTTTTTTTGTAGCTAAAATAAGACTTTCTTGCTACTTTATGGGTAGTATTACAGATTTTTAATCATTTTTTACATTCTATAGGCAGCTTTCTAGAATACAATAAATAATGACAGAATAACAGGTATTGGAAATAAAAAGTGGATCTACCAGTTTGAACTCTCCAAAGCATAGCTAAAATATAAGTTTACTGCACAAAGACAAATGGCTTCCAAAGGTTTCCAAGAGGTCTAGGAGGGGGTTACAGTATATCGCTTGATTGAGTGTCTGCTTTTTTTTTTTAAAAAAAAAAAAAAAGGGATAAAGAAATAGGCAAACACTGTCTGTGTAGTTGGACCCGTGTAGGGTGAAGTGAGGCCTGGTGGTCTGTGTGACCCTGTTGGTAAATCCTGTTTGCACTATTTTTCATACTGCTCTTTCATTTTAAGCTGAAAGTCTACTTAAATGCCCACTTTGTCACAAATGCACATTAAGTTTATTAAGCAAGTATTGCCCATTTGTATTCTTGACAATGATTTTTTACCAAAACCTACACATGGGAATTTACTTTGTTTTTTATTTTTATTTTATGTTTTCTTTTTGAGATGAAGTCTCTCTCTGTGGCCCAAGCTGGAGTACAGTGGCACGATCTTGGCTCACTGCAACCTCTGCCTCCCGGGTTCAAGCGATTCTCCTGACTCAGCCACCCGAGTACTGGGACTGCAGGTGCCTGCCACCATGCCCAGTTAATTTTTGTATTTTTAGTAGAGATGGGATTTCACTATGTTGGCCAGGCTGGTCTTGAGTTCCTGACCTTGTGATCCGCCCACTTCGGCTTCCCAAAGTGCTGGGATTGTAGGTATAAGCCACCGTGCCCGGTCCAGGAATGTATTTTGATGATTTTATCATAAATTTAATTTTGCTAAGTTTGGCCTATTATTTTAGCCTTCTAAATCTATCATTCTGGGTAGTAGGTTGGGGTCATCCTGTTTCAACTATCAACATATTACTTTTGTTTCAGCCTTGTTTTAGCTACCAATTATAGAAACCTTTGGTCTATATCTTCTTAAGGTCATTAATAAAAATGTCAGTAGGTTTTAGCCAAGGCAGAAGTTCATCCCTGGAAATCCTGGAGATAAACTACTGTCAAAGAAAAATCAGAGCCTACAGTAGTTAAAGTGGTAAAACCAGATTTTGGTTCAAGACAATTGCAATAGTGAAAAAGAGACTGGAGTATAGAACTTGGCTCAGTTCCAAATACAGCTGGACAAGTGGGAATTTATAGCTAAGAAGCAGGGTGTGAGGCAGTGGATGGAAAATTACTTTGAAGGAAGCATCAACGGTAAGAGGAGATTCTGGCTCAACTGACTTGATAGGATTCTTGCTGGAGACAGGCCACTGTGATAAGATCCTGAAGGTGGAGAGTGCAAAATTTGGTCAGATATCAAAGGCAACCAGATACTGAGGGTAAGGATTCTTTCTACACTAACGTAACAACATTTTTGCTGAAACTGGACTCTACAGAGACAGAGAGAGAAGCCAAAATTTGGACATCACTGAGTAGAAGATTCAGAGGTGCCTATTAAAGTTTGGTCAAGTGGGATGGTGTCTTGTCACTCCCTCCTCTTGTTCAAGTGAAGAAAAGGCATTCTTTTATCCTCTCAAAAATCTACATTTGCTTCTGGAGGCTCTCAGTAGAACCTCAGTTTGTGGTCTCCAGTTGGAAAACTTTTCTAGTCTAAATAGCTTTTTTATTTCTTTAGTTGTGAAACATGAGCCCAATGTTAACACCCTGTAATTTGACAGCAATGTTAGCAATGAGTAAAACAGTATAAGGTCACTTCTCTCTGGGCTCAAGATTAGTTTTCTGATGGTAGTGTTTTTAGAAAACCAGATTGCTTACTTATAAAGGGACAATCAGGAAGTTATAAAGGGACGGAAGCCTTGAATTTTTGGTTATAGGATTGAGTATATATTTTTTATTGATCCTTGATGTATCTAAAGATGCCAGGTTAAGTCAAGTTAGAGCCCCACACTAGCTGAGATGCACACGACATCTTCATGGGTCTTCCCATGAGAATTTCAAAAGTGAATACCTTATGTGGAGGTGAAGATGTAAGAGTCATAAGAGCAATAGGAATCACTTATGGCCATGGCAAGTCCAATTTTTCAGATGGTTTAGCCAGTTTGGTCTTAAGAATGCTGTTGGCTTTTTCTATGGTTCCTAATGACTGAGGGTGGTAAGAGCAGTATAGTCTTTGACTAATGTGTGTTACTTTTCCATTTTTTTGGTATAATTTTACCAATAAAATGTGATCTCTATCTCTAGAGATGGGAGAGGGGATACTCCAGGTGGGGAAAATTTATCCGGAAAACTCCACTGATAGCACTAGACAGATCATCAAGACAGAAAGTCAACAAAGAAACAATGGATTTAAACTATACCCAACAACTGCAGAATATACATTCTATTTATCAGCTCATGGAACATTCTCCAAGATAGACCATATAATAGAACCAAAAAAGAGTCCACATAGCCAAAGCAAAACTAAGTAAAACTAACAAATCTGAATGCATCACACAAGGCCATAATCACCAAAACAGCATGGTACTGGTATAAAAATAGGCACATGGACCAAGGGAACAGAATAAAGAACCCAGAAATAAACCCAAATACTTATAGCCAACTGATCTTTGACATAGCAAATGAAAACATAAAATGGGGAAAGGACACCCTTTTCAAGAAATGATGCTGGGATAATTGGCAAGTTAGTGTCACTGTCTCAGCAAGAAAATAACATTTTATTTTTCATTGAGTCTAACAGGACTTTACCATGTATGAGAGTGGCTCAATCATTTGCTGAGTTAAAAAGCAGGCACACCACAATTCCTTAAAAGAAAAGTGTTCTCCAGGAAAGAAAAAAAAATGCTTGGATAATGCAAGTTATAGATAAATATAGCCTTGCCTGGAAATCTTTATCTCACCCTCCAGTCTCGAATGACTCCTGCCACAATTTTTATCTGAGCCTAATCTTTAATAAGTGAATTGAAGAAGTGGAAGACTTCAACCTCCACTGCTTCCTTCTTTCCTTCCTTCCTCTCTCCCTCTTTTCTCCTTCCTTCCTTCCTTCCTTCCTTCCTTCCTTCCTTCCTTCCTTCCTTCCTTCCTTCCTTCCTTCCTTCCTTCTTCCTTCCTTCCTCTTTCTCTCTCTTTCTTTTCTTTCTTTTCTTTCTTCTTCTTTCTTTTTTGCCTTTTCCAAGATCTTTGCAAATACAAGCTCTCTATACTAGGGTAATAATTATTACCCTAGTATATAGGTTGTGATGGTGGAAGGACAGAAAAGGATGAGAAAACTGTTGTGTCACATATTTGATATGCAATGTGGAATCATTGAAGGATTTTACACAGGGGAGTAAAAACTTTCTGATTTGTAGGTATTAAAACAAGATGATAGTTTGCAGATTACAGAATATTAATTTTTATATTATTGTGAGTTATTTCTAGATGTAAAGGTTAGCTTTCTTAAGGTGTCTTCTGAAGGCTGACCCCCAGAAAAGGAATTGAATTCTTTAAAAGTTCCATGTACGCTACTATGGTCCAGTTTTTAAGGCAGTCAATTCTAGTCAACCACAAGCTTGAACTCCGGGCCTTAGGCATGCACAGGATGAGGCTGTGGCTTCCCAATTATGAACAATGATCAGGCAAATCCTGCAGCAAGCTTACTACATCACACAGCTGCAACTACCTAAGACCACAGCTTTCAGATTATGACAGAGGAAGAGCTGGCGTTACCCCCAAGTCAAAAAATTAAGCTGAAGTCAAGGTTTTGCAATGTCATATAGTCATTTTGTCCTGGTCCTTCATCAAGCCAGAACATGAGCAGCTGCTTCCCTAAACATGCAGCTTAAGATATCCCCAACCCAAGGGGCAGGGTGTCTCTCCCAGCATATAACATCCAGCTCTGACAGGTGGCTGTGCCCTGCTCTAGGATGAATGGATAATGGGAAATTTTATGCCTGCTACTAACTCACTTTCTGTGCATTTTATTTAATGAGCACTGCTCCAGGAGGTCTCGTATAAATGACATTTGGCCATTTGCCTTTGCTTGCATGACTGTTTCATACAAACAACTACCTTAATGTACAAAAAGCTAATAAGGTGAATATATTTGCACCCACAACTTAGTTGAAGATTTAAACATTGCCAATACTATCAAAGTGCCCTGGCATTCCATTCCAGATGTATCCTCTCCTTATCTCTCTGGATTGTTCCCTGTACTGATCATTGTATTTACTCTTCTCCTAAAATCATGCTGCTTAGTTTAGTATGTGTTTGAACTTTATATGCCTAGAAATATACAGTAAATATATTTTTGCAATTTGCTTTTCACACAACATTGTGTTTCTGAGATTCATTCATATTTATGCAGAAGAGTAGTAGCAGATGTTTTCAAGAGCACAAGGTAAGGACAAGGCTAAAGTCTGATTCAGCCAGTTAAGATACGATGAGTTATTTTTAGGCTCAGGCAGTTTGTTATTTTCATAGAAAGTGAAATAAAGAGTAGCCAAAGATGCCAGGTAGATGCATCCCTGTCTTATGCATCCAAAATTATGATACTAAAACAAAAAAGGCTGAATGACTGCCCATAGGAGTTGCAAGATACTCCATTACTAAGATGCAATTCCAGACTGGAGCTAAGTGGTTTTGTAGCCTGATGCCATAACTTACAGAAAGTCTCATATCTCATCAGTATCTGGGAAGTGATAAGAAACTGTCCTATGCAAGACAAATGCACACTTATGTTTATTGCAGCACTGTTCACAATATCAAAGACTTGGAACCAACCCAAATGCCCATCAGTGATAGACTGGATAAAGAAAATGTGGCACATATACACCATGGAATACTATGCAGCCATAAAAAGGGGTGAGTTCATGTCCTTTGCAGGGACATGGATGAAGCTGGAAACCATCATTTTCAGCAAACACAGGAACAGAAAACCAAACACCGCATGTTCTCACTCACAAGTGGGAGTTGAATCAATGAGAACACATGGACACAGGGAGGGGAACATCATATACTGAGGTCTGTCAGCGGGTAGGGGGCTAGGGGTGGGATAGCGCTAGGAGAAATACCTAATGTAGGTGACGGGTTGATGGGTGCAGCAAACCACAATGGCATGTGCATACCTATGTAACAAACCTGCACATTCTGCACATGTATCCCAGAACTTAAAGTAAAAAAAAAAAAAAAAGAGAGAGAGAGAGAGAGAGAAAACAAAAAGAAAAAGAAACTGTGCCATGCAAGTCTCTTAGGAAATACAGGAAAGTGAGTGGGAGATGGTTTCACAAACCACTCATCATCTTGTGTTTCAGGAGGATCACAAGGCATTCTGCCAAGACTCAGATTAGTTGTGGTTCAATCCTGTGTGGCACATGTGGATACCTGCAAGGATGCCAGTGCATAATAGCAGAACATTCCCCAATAGTCATTGCTGTGTTTGGTTTCTTACTGTATAAATATGTTATTTGTCAATTTTGATGTTTTTGAACATCTGGGTTGCTATAGTGTTTTTGTTTGTTTATTTGGTATTGTAAAGAAAACTACTAAAAAAATTCTTAAACATATCTCCTGGTGCAGATGTGTAACAGTTACTTTAGAGTATGTGGCTAAGAATGGAATTGTTTGATCAAGGATATGCACATCATTACCCCTACAAGATAATGTCAAATTGTTTTGCAAAATGTCTGTGTCCATTTTCACTAAAACATAGTTTATAATGATTTCTTCTGTTCCACATCCTCACCAAGCCTTAATTTTTGCAAATCTCACTCTGCATCTTGTTTTGATTAAAATTTGTATATTCTAGGTGATTAATGGGTTAACCTTTTTTAAAATGCTTCATTTGTATTTTTATTTTTATTTATTTTTGTTTTTTTTGTATTTTTATTTACTTTTCTGTGAACTACCTGTTAATGTCTTTTCTCAAATTTTCTTTTTTTTTTTTAATTTATTTATTATTATTATACTTTAAGTTGTAGGGTACATGTGCATAACGAGCAGGTTTGTTACATATGTATACTTGTGCCATGTTGGTCTACTGCACCCATCAACTCGTCATTTACATCAGGTATAACTCCCAATGCAATCCCTCCCCCCTCCCCCCTCCCCATGATAGGCCCCGGTGTGTGATGTTCCCCTTCCTGAGTCCAAGTGATCTCATTGTTCAGTTCCCACCTATGAGTGAGAAC
Organism: Theropithecus gelada; assembly: GCF_003255815.1. Lineage (NCBI taxonomy): Eukaryota > Metazoa > Chordata > Mammalia > Primates > Cercopithecidae > Theropithecus > Theropithecus gelada. The sequence continues at coordinate 128,417,049 of NC_037669.1, forward strand.
ATGCGGTGTTTGGTTTTCTGTTCCTGTGATAGTTTGCTAAGAATGATGGTTTCCAGCTGCAACCATGTCCCTACAAAGGACGCAAACTCATCCTTTTTTATGGCTGCATAGTATTCCATGGTGTATATGTGCCACATTTTCTTAATCCAATCTGTCACTGATGGACATTTGGGTTGATTCCAAGTCTTTGCTATTGTGAATAGTGCTGCAATAAACATACGTGTGCATGTGTCTTTATAGCAGCATAATTTATAATCCTTTGGGTATATCCCCAGTAATGGGATGGCTGGGTCATATGGTACATCTAGTTCTAGATCCTTGAGGAATCGCCATACTGTTTCCATAATGGTTGAACTAGTTTACAATCCCACCAACAGTGTAAAAGTGTTCCTATTTCTCCACATCCTCTCCAGCACCTGTT
>NC_037669.1:128417969-128451148 GCF_003255815.1 Theropithecus gelada
GAGTTCTTTGTAGGTTCTGGATATTAGCCCTTTGTCAGATGAGTAGATTGCAAAAATTTTCTCCCATTCTGCAGGTTGCCTGTTCACTCTGATGGTAGTTTCTTTTGCTGTGCAGAAGCTCTTTAGTTGAATTAGATCCCATTTGTCAATTTGGGCTTTTGCTGCCGTTGCTTTTGGTGTTTTAGACATGAAGTCTTTGCCCATGCCTATGTCCTGAATGGTACTACCTAGGTTTTCCTCTAGGATTTTTATGGTATTAGGTCTAACGTTTAAGTCTCTAATCCATCTTGAATTAATTTTCGTATAAGGAGTAAGGAAAGGATCCAGTTTTAGCTTTCTACTTATGGCTAGCCAATTTTCCCAGCACCATTTATTAAACAGGGAATCCTTTCCCCATAGTGGGAGACTTTAATGCCCCACTGTCAATATTTGACAGATCAATGGGACAGAAAATTAACAAGGATATCCAGGACCTAAACTCAACTCTGGACCAAGCAGACCTAATAGACATCTATAGAACTCCCCACCCCAAATCAACAGAATATACATTCTTCTTAGGACCACATTGCACTTATTCTAAAACTGACCACATAATTGGAAATAAAACACTCCTCAGCAAATGCAAAAGAATGGAAATCATAACAGTCTCTCAGACCACAGTGCAATCAAATTAGAACTCAGAATTAAGAAACTCATTCAAAACCACACAACTACATGGAAACTGAGCAACCTGCTCCTGAATGACTACTGGGTAAATAATGAAATGAAGGCAGAAATAAAGATTGAAACCAATGAGAAAAAAGACACAACGTACCAGAATCTCTGGGAAACATTTAAAGCAGTGCATAGAGGGAAATTTATAGCACTAAATGCCCACAAGAGAAAGCAGGACAGATCTAACTAAAGTAACTAAAGAAGCAAGAGCAAACAAATTCGAAAGCTAGCAGAAGGGAAGAATAACTAAGATCAGAGCAGAACTAAAGGAGATAGAGACACAAAAAACCCTTCAAAAAATCAATGAATCCAGGAGCTGGAATTTTGAAAAGATCAACAAAATAGGTAGACTGCTAGCCAGACTAATAAAGAAGAAAGGAGAGAAGAATCCAATAGACACAATAAAAAATGATAAAGGGGATATCACCACCAATCCCACAGAAATACAAACTACCATCCGAGAATACTATAAACACCTCTATGCAAATAAACTAGAAAATCTACAAGAAATGGATAAATTCCTGGACACTTACATTCTCCCAAGACTAACAGGAAGAAGTTGAATCCCTGACTAGACCAACAACAAGTTCTGAAATTGAGGCAATAATTAATACCCTACCAATCAAGCAAAGTCCAGGACCAGACAGATTCATAGCCAAATTATATCAGAGGTACAAAGAGGAGCTGATACCATTCTTTCTGAAAGTACTCCAAACAACAGAAAGACGGAATCCTCCTTAACTCATTTTATGAGGCCAGCATCATCCTGATACAAAAACCTGGCAGAGGCACAACCAAAAAAGAAAATTTCAGGCAAATATCCCTGATGAACATCAATGCCAAAATCCTCAATAAAATACTGGCAAACTGAATCCAGCAGCACATCAAAAAGCTTATGATCAAGTCAGCCTCATCCCTGGGATGCAAGGCTGGTTCAACATAAGCAAATCTATAAATGTAATCCATCACATAAACAGAACCAATGACAAAAACCACACGATTATCTCAATAGTTGCAGAAAAGGCCTTCGGCAAAATTCAACAGCACTTCATGCTAAAAACTCTCAATAAACTGGGCATTGATGGAATGTATCTCAAAATAATAAGAGCTATTTATGACAAACCCACAGCCAGCATCATATTAAATGGGCAAAAACTGGAAGCATTCCCTTTGGAAACTGGCACAAGACAAGGATGCCCTCTCTCACCACTCCTATTCAACATAGTATCGGAATTTCTCGCCAGGGCAATCAGGCAAGAGAAAGAAATAAAGGATATTCAAGTAGGAAAAGAGGAAATCAAATTGTCTCCATTTGCAGATGACATGATTGTATATTTAGAAAACCCCATTGTCTCAGCCCAAAATCTCCTTAAGCTGATAAGCAACTTTAGCAAAGTCTCAGGGTACAAAATTAATGTGCAAAAACCACAAGCATTCCTATACACCAATAACAGACAAACAGAGACCCAAATCATGACTAAACTCCCATTCACAATGGCTACAAAGAGAATAAAATACCTAGGAATCCAATTTACAAGGGATGTGAAGGACCTCTTCAAGGAGAACTACAAGCCACTGCTCCAGGAAATAAGAGGACACAAACAAATGGGAAAACATTCCATGCTCATGGATAGGAAGAATCAATATCCTCAAAATGGCCATACTGCCTAAAGTGATTCATAGAGTCAATGCTGTCCCAATCAAGCTACCATTGACTTCCTTCAAAGAATTGGGAAAAAATTACTTTAAAGCTAATATGGAACCAAAAAAGAGCCCACATAGCCAAGACAATCCTAAGCAAAAAGAACAAAGCTGGAAGCATCACACTACCTGACTTCAAACTATACAAGGCTACAGTAACAAAAACAGCATGGTACTGGTACCAAAACAGATATATAGACCAATGGAACAGAACAGAGGCCTCAGAAATAACGCCACACATCTACAACCATCTGCTCTTTGACAAACCTGAGGAAAACAAGCAATAGGTATGAGTTCATGTCCTTTGCAGGGACATGGATGACACTGGAAACCATCATTCTCAGTGAACTAATACAAGAACAGAAAACCAAACACCCCATGTTCTCACTCATAAGTGGGAGTTGAACAATGAAAACATATGGACACAGGGAGAGGGACATCACACACTGGGGCCTGTTGGGGGCTGGGGGTGTCTATGGGAGGAATAGCATTAGGAGAAATACCTAATGTAGATGATGGGTTGATGGGTACAGCACATGTATACCTATGTAAACCATGGCACATGTATACCTATGTAACAAATCTGCATGTTCTGCACATGTACCCCAGAATTTAAAGTATTTAAAAAAAGAAATGTTTTATAGTACTTTTTCCTCAAAAGTTAATGGTTAAAAAAAAAATAATTCTGGGACTGGGCAAGACTGAGCCTGAAACTAAGGGAGGTGGGTTCAGGTGAGGGTGTGGATGATGAGGAAATGAAGCAGAAGTTAGCACTAAGACCCTCCAGCTGGAAAAGTATTACAGTCATGCTTTGTCGTTCGAGGAGGATTGGGTCCAGGACAATCCAAAGTCCTCACATACTCAAGTCTCACAGTCGGTCCTTGGTATACATGTATGTCATAGCCTACAAGACTGTATTTCCATCCATGTTTGGCTGGAAAAGTATTACAGTCATGCTTTGTCGTTCGAGGAGGATTGGGTCCAGGACAATCCAAAGTCCTCACATACTCAAGTCTCACAGTCGGTCCTTGGTATACATGTATGTCAGCCTACAAGACTGTATTTCCATCCATGTTTGGCTGAAAAAAAATCTGCATATAATTGGACCCATGCATTTCAAACCCTGTTGTTCAAGGGTCAACTGTATTGGCCAATGAATCTACCCAAAGGAAGGTGGAAAAAATGTCTGTTCTCATGGGGAGATTTACCAGTTAAGAAAGAATCTTCAGGAAATAGACTGCTTCTTTCTGTTTCAACCCACTTGTCCACACCCCAATGTGAATTATCAGGGACTGTGCATTGAGAATATTACAGCACCTATCAAACAAGGAATGTGCACACAACCATTAAAGTACTTTTATACAAATTCTCTCAAACATATAAGAAAAGCAATTCTCACCTATGTCTGTCCTCTAGAATTCCTCTGGCATTCTCTAATCTCATCTGCAGGCTAAAGAGAAATAGGCTAGGAAATCAAGAAACTGGAAAAAAAGGAGGAAATGTTTAAAAAGAAACACTAAAAAATGAGATATTGCTTGTAGACTGAGCACAAAACCAAAAGTAAGAAACTTTATCTTAGAATTGTGATTCTTCCACTTTTGAGTTGTGGGGTTAAATTTCCTGAATAGATAGAGTAATTGATTTTCGAAGTGTTTACTTTTGACCATAATTTGCACTGCAGATACTCTCTCTCCCAGCTTTTCTGGTATTCACACCCACAAGGCCTCACGTCCATAGCAAATGAGAATAAAAACACAAATTACAACATACAGGTTCAATAGAGATCCAACCTGGTGGTAGATGAAAGCCATCTGGGAATGATCTGAAAAGCAAAAGACCTGATTGGTCTGCCCCAGGTGAAAGCTAAGCTATGAGCACAGGCCAGAAGATTGGAGAGACAAGAGGAAATGTGGGAAACTGCCTTACAAAGATGAGTTGCATAAGAAAAAGCACTTCTCACTCCCCATGGTTCCTTCCTTGTTTTTCTAAAATAACACTCCTGGTCTCTTTTTGCTCTCTCCTTTAACTCCTCCACCAAAGAAGTGTAGAAACATATCTGCTTGGTGAGTTTGAAATAAAACAGGACAAACATAACCTAGCCCTTTCCTCCTCCTTTCTCTCATGGCATTTATTGAGTGCTTAAAGGCCAATGGTAGCTCTTTACTGTGGACCGATGCCTTTTATCCTCTTTCTTTCTTTTTGACTTGTTACTCCTTTACACAATTTATCCTGCTTCCCTGGCTTCTTATCTCTTTCCTGATACTGCTACTGCCCCTCCCCATCTGCTAAGCTAGTTCTTTTGACTCAGCTATGTTGGAGCCAGGGGAAGAAGAACAGGAAATGGGCCAGGATAAAACTAGGCCCATAGTTATGAAGTTGAATGAACACCATTCAACTTCATCAAGTTATTTATTACATTCCTTAGATCATGCTTGTTCAATGTAATGTAATAGTCTCACAATTATAGTCTTTGGTTTTTTCCTGTTGTATCTCCAGCATCAAGAACTGCTCGGCACATCATAGTTTCTCAGCAAATATTTATGATGGATGATGAATAAATAAATGAGGAAGTATATGATGAAAACAAGAGATAAAATGTTTGGTTGGAAATATGAAAATCAATTAAAGACAATTAACTAAATACAATTGAAGAGTGGGCCAAGATGTTCCAGCCCAGTGCAAATTAAAATAAAGCACAATTTACTTTATGCCATAAATTGCATAAAAGAGTATTCAAGTCAAAAAGAAAGAAATAGGATGAAAGGCATCAGTCCACAGTAAAGAGCTACCATTGGCATTAAGCACTCAATAAAATGGTGTTAAAATATAGGAAGTAAGACTTATTTCAAATAAAAGCTGAAACAAAAATATGTTTATTCCACAAGACTTTATTCGGCCATTTTTACCTTTTGACAGGTCAAATATGCAAAAAATAAATGACATAAATAATTTTTAATATAGGAGAGCAAAAGATCCCCTACAAAAAATATATAGTTTCTGTATCTTTGTTACATATATGAAAATTGATATTGTACTAGATTCATTAGATTGGCCTACCTAACAATCATTATAAACTTTATGCTGTAAGCTAGACATTAGAAAACTGAAAACAAGCCTAGCTAGGCTGTCTTGTAGCTGGCAGTGCCCATGTGGTTCAGTTCTTGCCAAAGAGACAGAAACACAAATCTACATGCACCTCCTCTTTCTGTTCCTCTTCCTTCCTGCTTGGACCATACACAGGATGCCCAAGATGCAGCAGCACCGTCTCCGTAAGTTGGCAGAGCAGGAAAACAGAAAGAGCCTGCTTCCTTCAAGGCAGTCCTGGGCTCTCCCCTGTGGATTTGTTGTAGGGCACAAATCAGCCCCTCAGTCATTCAAACCCCTCAGCTGGCTTTTCAGGCACTTGCACTGAGAACAAGGCAAACTGACACAGCCCAGCCACAAAGAAAACATTAATAAATACACCAATGCAAAATCTGCACAGGTCACCTCCTCCAACCACAATTCAACGAAATTAGAAATAAATGATAACAGTTTTAGACCGGGTACGGTGGCTCATGCCTATAATCCCAGCACTTTGGGAGGCCGAGGCGGGTGGATCACGAGGTCAGGAGATCAAGGCCATCCTCGCTGACACAGTGAAACCTCTCTCTACTAAAAACACAAAAAAACTAGCCGGGCGTGGTGGCGGGTGCCTGTAGTCCCAGCTACTCAGGAGGCTGAGGCAGGAGAATGGCGTGAACCCGGGTGGCGGAGCTTGCAGTGAATGCAGTGAATGGAGATCGCACCACTGCACTCTAGCCTGAGCAACAGAGCAAGATTCCGTCTCAAAAAAAAAAAAGAGTTTTAAAATCCATTTAGAAAATTTAAAGCATTCTTCTCAATAAATATTGGCAAAGGAGAAACAAACAATGCAAATCCATACCATTTAGACAAAAATAAAATTATAGATTCTACTCTCCAGAATTCCTTATCTCCTATTTCTGCTATTATTTTCCTAGAATTTATCACTTTTTCATATACTACATAATGTATTACATCTTTAATTTAATTTTCACCATCTCCCACTAGAATATAAGCTCCATGAAGCTAGGAATTTTTGTCTGTTTTGTTCACTGTTGTATCCCCAGCACCTGAAATATTGCCTGGCCCCCAGCCAACATTCAGTAAGACTGTTCAATAAACTAATAATTGCCCTAAAAGGCAAATATATAATTTTAATTTTTATTATTAACATTTTAAAAAGAAAATATTATAGTCCAACTCAAGTTGAAAGATGTAAACAGCAATCAGGCAAACAAACAAATGAATAAAATTCCTAAAGAATACAGAGAGAGAAATAATAAAAATAGAAACAAAAATTAATGAATTTTTAAAGTACCTTTTATAAATAAATGAAGAAAATTTTGATGAAAAAAATGCAACAGACAAACTTCTGGTAAACCCGATCAATGAAAGTAGAAAATCACAAACAAAAATAGAGACAAAAGGGAACTATTATAAAAGCTATTTTGGTTACTGTAGCCTTGTAGTATAGTTTGAAGTCAGGTAGCGTGATGCCTCCAGCTTTGTTCTTTTGACTTAGGATTGTCTTGGCAATGCGGGCTCTTTTTTGGTTCCATATGAACTTTAAAGCAGTTTTTCCCAATTCTGTGAAGAAACTCATTGGTAGCTTGATGGGGATGGCATTGAATCTATAAATTACCTTGGGCAGTATGGCCATTTTCATGATATTCATTCTTCCTATCCATGAGCATGGTATGTTCTTCCATTTGTTTGTGTCCTCTTTTATTTCACTGAGCAATGGTTTGTAGTTCTCCTTGAAGAGGTCCTTTACATCCCTAGCAAGTTGGATTCCTAGGTATTTCATTCTCTTTGAAGCAATTGTGAATGGAAGTTCATTCCTGATTTGGCTCTCTGCTTGTCTGTTACTGCTGTATAAGACTGCTTGTGATTTTTGCACATTAATTTTGTATCCTGAGACTTTGCTGAAGTTTCTTATCAGCTTAAGGAGATTTTGGGCTGAGACAACCAAAACAGAGATATAGACCAATGGAACAGAACAGAGTCCTCAGAAATAGTACCACACATCTACAGTCATCTGATCTTTGACAAACCTCAGAAAAACAAGAAATGGGGAAAGGATTCCCTATTTAATAAATGGTGCTGGGAAAATTGGCGAGCCATAAGTAGAAAGCTGAAACTGGATCCTTTCCTTACTCCTTATACGAAAATTAATTTAAGATGGATTAGAGACTTAAATGTAAGACCTAATACCATAAAAACCCTAGAAGAAAACCGAGGTAATACCATTCAGGACATAGGCATGGGCAAGGACTTCATGTCTAAAACAACAAAAGTAACAGCAACAAAAGCCCAAATTGACAAATGGGATCTAATTAAACTAAAGAGCTTTTGCACAGCAAAAGAAACTACCATCAGAGTGAACAGGCAACCTACAGAATGGGAGAAAATTTTTGCAATCTACTCATCTGACAAAGCACTAATATCCAGAACCTACAAAGAACTCAAACAAATTTACAAGAAAAAAACAAACAACCCCATTGAAAAGTGGGCAAAGGATATGAATAGACATTTCTCAAAAGAGGACATTCATACAGCCAACAGATCCATGAAAAAATGCTCATCATCACTCGCCATCAGAGAAATGCAAATCAAAACCACAGTGAGATACCATCTCACACCAGTTAGAATGGCAATCATTAAAAAGTCAGGAAACAACAGGTGCTGGAGAGGATGTGGAGAAACAGGAACACTTTTACACTGTTGGTGGGATTGTAAACTAGTTCAGCCATTATGGAAAACAGTATGGCGATTCCTCAAGGATCTAGAACTGGAAGTACCATATGACCCAGCCATCCCATTACTGGTTATATACCCAAAGGATTATAAATCATGTTGCTATAAAGACACATGCACACGTATGTTTATTGCGGCACTATTCACAATAGCAAAGACTTGGAATCAACCCAAATGTCCATCAGTGACAGACTGGATTAAGAAAATGTGGCACATATACACCATGGAATGCTATGCAGCCATAAAAAAGGATGAGTTCATGTCCTTTGTAGGGACATGGATGCAGCTGGAAACCATCATTCTCAGCAAATTATCGCAAGAACAGAAAACCAAACACCGCATGTTGTCACTCATAGGTGGGAACTGAACAATGAGATCACTTGGACTCGGGAAGGGGAACATCATACACTGGGGCCTATCATGGGGAGGGGGGAGCGGGGAGGGATTGCATTGGGAGTTATACCTGATGTAAATGACGAGTTGATGGGTGCTGACAAGTTGATGGGTGCAGCACGCCAACATGGCACAAGTATACATATGTAACAAACCGGCACGTTATCCACATGTACCCTAGAACTTAAAGTATAATAAAAAAAAAAAATCATTAAAAAAAAAATAAAAGCTAGAAAGGAAAATAATAAATGATAGTAGAGAACTATTCATAATTCCATGCCCATACATTTTAGTATTAAAAAATAGACAATTTTGTCTGAAAATTTAAAAGAATAAAATGGACTTATAAGGCTCAACAAAATCTGAATAGATTAATAATCATCAATAACCAAGAAATGCAAGTTATCAAGTCATTATCTTAAAAATAAAAGGCTTTTGAAAGGATTTATTAGTTCTTACATATTTTCAAAGAAGCATAAATCTCCATGCTATAGAAAATTATTAAAGAACATAGCAAAACATGAATTTGGTGTTGATTTTTTAAAGTTCCTTTTTGTTATCCATTATTGTTATTTTTCCTTGAACCTATTGATTTGATTTATAGTGTTAATAAAAGTTCTACTAATAAATCACTGTTGTGTTGCAATGGCAGAGAAATTTTTCACTATACTTTCGAATTCAGTTTGCTGGTCGACTACACAATAGAATATTAAGCAGCTAATTAAAGGAAAGGTTCTGAAGAGATTTTTATGACATGAGAAAATGCTTACATTGTTTTCTTCATTCAAATTTATTTCCTCTAATGGGTTGAAAGTTATACATCTTTATTCTTCCAGCATAGCATTTCTCAACCTGAAATTCTACACTGTCTGAAATTAACATTGTCACCTTGACTTTTGGAGTTTGTTACAGTTCATTGATAACTGGTAGTCTCCAGGGATCTATCAAATGGTCTGCCAGGAGTTTAACAATTTTACAGGAAAAGGTGTTGAAACCATTTTGTTCACATACATTTCCCCAATTTGAAATGTTAGATTAATAATGAATCCTCCCAAAATTCATATGTTGAAATTTAATTGCCAATGTGATAGTATTAAGAGGTGGGGCCTTTTAGGAAGTGAAGTTGCAAGGGCAGAGCCCTCACGAAAGGGATTAGTGACCTTATGAAAGCAGTGCAACCATGCAAAGACATATGGTGTCCTCTAGAAGGTGCCATCTATGAGGAATAAGCTCTCAACCGACACCAAATCTGCGGGTGTCTTGATCTTGGACATCCCAGTCTCTAGAACTGTGTGCAATAAGTTTCTGTTGTTTATGAATTACCCACTCTAAGGTATTTTGTTATAGCAGCCGAGACTAAGATATTTTCACAGAAATCCCATCACATTCTAACAACCATGAGTTTTTCAAAGTTTGTGCAAATATCGAAAGGACATAAGTGAATTCATTTCGGTTAACACTAAGTTAATAGCACAAAGTTCTCAGTTATTTGCATATTTGCACATTTTTATTAATTAAAGTGGCAGTCCCAACCTCTTTGGCACCAGGGACCGGTTTCATGGAAGACCATTTTTCAATGGACCGGTGGGGGGATTAGATTCTCATGCAGAATACACAGCCTAGATCCTTCGCATGTGCAATCCACAATAGAGTCCAAGCTCCTATGAGAATCTAATGCCATCTCTGATCCTTTTTTTTTTTTTTTNCCAGGGCCCCCAAAGCCACCAGCAAGGCCGGCTCCACCACCCAGACCAAAGCCAATGCCGGCTCCACCACCGAAACCAAATCCACTCCCGGCGCCACCAAAGCCATAGCTGCCTCCGGCTCTGCTGCCATAGCCGCCACCGATGGCACAGCTGCCCCCTCCAATGGAGATCCTCTTGGAGCCCCCCAGGCCATACAGGCTGCGGCTGCCAAAGCCAGCTCCTCCACATGCGCCACCCAGGCCACCACTGCCCCTGGAGCGGGACACGGAGACGCTGCTGAAGCCAGAGCGGCTGACCCCAGGGAGCCTGGCTGAGCCGGCACTGAAGCCCCTGCGGCTGCTGCTGTGGCTCCTGATGGTGGTGGATGTGCTGGCCATGGTTCCAGGAGATGAGAGGGCTGTGGAGAGCGTTAGAATCTGGAGGCGAGAGGGAAGAGAAGCAGGACAAGGAATAGGCCTCCAGCAGCAGCTTATATATGGAGAGCATGGGCTGGGCCCAGTCCTGGAAGGTGAGCTTGCAGGTTGGGAAGGGCTGGGCTTTACAAATAGTGAGATCACACCTGCATTATTACAAAAGTTATGAAACACCGAGATTGCAATTTTCGCTTCCTTTAGTCAGGGAAAATGTTCCTGCCTCCAGCTTTGACTCGAGATCTCAGCACAATAAGAGCATTCTCAGTTCATGAAGCTGGAGTTAGTCACTGTCTCTAGCAAAGGTTCTGCATGCTAGGCTGTTTATCAACATGCCTCGAGTGTTCTCCTCTTCCCAGTCTGACTTTCTTCCAGCAGATATATTGGAGATCACACGCACTGTATTGCAAATGGCTTAACAGAAAAATTACCATTTCCCCATAATTGTTTCACCTTTTAGGTGCAATTTTAAACAGGTAGAGAAGCAGAACACTGCAATGGGCCTGTATATACCTGTCACCTGCTTCCATGATGATTAACTCATGGCCCGCCTAATTTCTTTCATACTTCAACCCAATTTCCTCTTCCATTCTAAATTGTTTGAAAGCAAATTCCAGAAGTCATATTATGTCTTCAACAAATAATTCAATATTAATATCTAAATAATAGGTCCTTTAAAAAAAACCAAAAAGCTTTTTTTGTATGTTAAAATTTACATACTAATTAAAATGAACAAATGTCTATTTAGTCTTCAAACAGCCCTGTTTTTGATATCTATTTCTTATATTTTGGTGTCCCAATCAGGGTCGAAATAAGCTCTATAAACATTGTATTTGAGTGATATATCCTTTAAATCACTGAAATTTAGAAATCTCCCTTCATTTCTTTATTTTATTTGTTAAATAAAACAGGTCAACTGTTCGTTGTACTTTTTCATTCTTGGGGTTTTTCTAATTGCATACCCCTATTGTTTCCTTTAATATGTGACTCTAACCTTCATATTACATATTAAAATTAGAAGCTTATTAAGATTATCTCTATGTTTAAACATTCTAGATGTAGATATAGTAGATTGCCCATTTAAATTTTGAATAGTACTACTTGCACAATTATTTACCTGTTTACAAATTGAATACATGATACATGTTTTAAAATTTTTTTTGTAAAACATGCTAAACAACAAAATAATATAGCTCAAGGCCATTCCCCAGTTACCCAATTCCTATCTGTGGAGGAAGTAATATTAGCAGTTCCTTGTGTATCCTTATATCTTTACTTGGATATTTTTCCGTGCTTTTCCTGGGCCATGGGTGACATGTCTGTGCATATGTGTTTGTGTCAATGTGCGTTTGTATGAGTGAGGAAGAGGTGGAGGGAGCTGGCGTATGTAGAGAGGGAGCCTGCATTGTAGAAAGGTATATAAATAAATACATGACTGTTTTGTGTGTATATGTTTGAGTGTGTTTTATGTATATAAAATATTTCATGTGTTCATATATACAAAACATAAAAATATTGTCTTTTCCAATTGTGATTGCGTTGTGTCTGCTTTGTCTCCCACATCTATGTTTTCTGATTCTCTTTTTAACAGGCTCTAATCTCTTTTTCATAGTGGTTTGCTTTTCCCAGTTATTCTGGGACATTTCCCCCAAATGCCCATTACTGTCTCTTCGCCAATGTCTTTCCTCCTTATGCTGCTTTCAGTTTGGCCTTCATTTCTTTTTTTTCTTTTCTTTTCTTTTTTTATACAGAGTCTTGCTCTGTCACCCAGGCTGGAGTGCAATGGCATGATCTCAGCTCACTGCAACCTCCGCCTCCCAGGTTCAAGCAATTCTCCTGCCTCAGCCTCCCGAGTAGCTGGGATTACAGGCACGTACCGCCACACCTGGCTAATTTTTGTATTTTTAGTAGAGACGGGGTTTCAGCATGTTGGCCGGGCTGATCTTGAACTCCTGACCTCGTGATCCACCGCATTGGTTTCCCAAAGTGCTGGGATTATAGGTGTGAGCCACTGTACCTGGCCAATTTGGCCTTCATTTCTAAGCATGGCTTTGATGTTTTCTTTACCTCTTTTCTGCGCTCCACAAATGAATATTTTATCTTTTACTGTCTCACTATATTTTCTCTTCTTTTTCCCACTTCATAGTGTTTATTTTTCAGTATTTTGTTGTGCCTTTTTCTGTTGAGTGTTCTTTATGAGTCTTTTTTTTTTTTTTTTTTTGCCTACTTTTTTCAATTTTGAATGCACAGATCTTTTGCGAGTCCTGGAATGGTTCCTTTCTGGCTAGTGCTGATTTTTAATGAGATGAGCCCCCTCTGGACCTGCCATTTGTAGAAAGTATTCTGGGAGGAAGAGCCATGGCCATATCCAGGCTAACAGGAGCTCTGATTGTGACACAGGGCTGTGTGAATAGTTCTTTTATTCTTTCATTCAGCCAAACCAATAAATATCACTGTAGAGTGGCCCACAATTCACAGCCTCTCTGTTTTTTTTTGCCTCATAACAAAATGCTGCTAGTAGACCTTGTCTCTCTTCTTATTCAACTTTGCCTTTGTAGTTTCTTGAAACTTCATGACAAGCAGGGTCCTGGCTCATGCTCACACACCCAGTTGTGATAGTTGCAAATAAGGGATTCTTGGATTTTCACATGAGGACATGCCCTTTACATTGATTTAGTTGAGGGAAATGAGTCAACTATGCCTGGCATGTAGTAAAACCTCAGTTAGGCTGTGTTTGGTCTTCCTTTGTGGTTACTGTGGTGTTTGATTTTGATCTGTTTATTTGTGAGTGTTCTTCACTGGCTTTTTCTGAGATCGGCAGCCATGGCATCTGCTCTCTGAGTTTTCCTAACAACCTTGTTTGTATTTCTCTATTTATATGAGGACTTTCTATTATTATTATTATTATCATTTGGCTTAGGGATTTTAAGATCTTTTACTTCTGGTGTCTGCCTTTATGTTTTTTGTTCTCTTTGTTGTTTTTAGGTAATTTCTGAGAAGAGGAAGTGCTTCCCTTTCTTCCACTAGATTAAGTTCAGAAGCCACTTATTTATATTTAAAATATCATATTATGTAAAATGTTAATCTAATAACCTAAGTTAGAAATATTATTATTTTCCTCTCTTGCGGTTTGTTAATATAGATGTCTCATTGTTCTCTAGGGCCTCTGTCTTCCCTGGAGCTATTTTTGAGTAACTTGAACGCTTTCTATGAAACGTCATTTTTACTATTGCTAGAAATTTAAACTCAAACTATATTTGTGTTTTTCTCAGTGTAATAAGCCACTTCATTGCTAAAACAAACTTTGTATTATTGAAAATTTCCAACAGATAAAGAGAACAGTATATAAACCTCCATGAATGAATCACACAGATTAAACAGTTATCAACATTTTTCTCATTATTGTTCCATTTAACTCCCCTAGTCTTTTTATATCTAACTCCCCTACTTCTTTTCTTAAAGTATCTTAAAGGAAATCTAGACATCAAGTCATTTCACTTGTCAATATTTTTATATATATTTGAGTAATAGTGAATTTATAATCTAGTTGTGTAACAGTATTAAATCTATCCAATACCTCCTTCATATTCTTATTTCTCTGATTATCTCAAAAATTTCTCTTTGTGGCTGGCTTGCGCCAAGCAACATCCTAACTAGGTTCATATATTGCATTTGGCTGCCATGTCTTTTAAGGTTATTTATTCTGTAATGCTGTAATGAACCCTGTCTTTTTCTTTTATTTGCCATTGATTTGTGGAATTTTTGTTTGTTTGTTTCCATAGAATGTTCATATTCTGGATTTAACTCATTGCTTCCTGTTGGTATCACATAATGCCTTCTCCCCCCCAGTTTTTCCTATGTGTTGGTAGTTGTAGTGAAGACTCGATTAGATTTGTTCCCATTGTGGCAGGCAAGACTATGCAACAGTTGATGCTATGTATACCCTCTTGCACCATATCGTAAGATATGTAATACTAATTGCCTACTTTTTGTGATGTTAAGACAGATCAGGGGCTTTCAGTGGTTTCAACCCAATCCCTCCATTATAAAGCACTTCACACAATATATTTTTCATCTGATATATTAATACTCATTGATTTCATCAATTTCCAGATTCACTACTTCATTAGAGGTTGCAAAATGTCATCTTTCTGATTTTATCATGCCTTCTGCGTTTATTAATTGGGATTCCTCTACAAAGAAGAACTTTTCGTCATTTACCTTTCAGGTAACCTAACATTTAATTCCTTCAAGAAACTTAGAATAAGTGTTTGACTCTCTTTATTTATCAGTTTTCAGATAATAGATTGGTTCTCTAGCAATCTTCAAAGGTAGTCAAGAAGGTATTTTTGTTTTGATATAATTATAAATTCACAATTTTACAAAAAATGTATTTGATATGTTTTAGTTCACTGCAGTCATTAATTCTTTTGGCACTTAAATGGTCCTATCTGAAGCAATGGAAGCTCTTCAGATTGGCTTCTGTGTCCTTTGACAGGACCTCATTTGGTTTTGATAGGTTCCTGGTTTTCTAGGACCAGATGTCTCAGGCTTACTTTGTACTGATCATGCAATGGACATGAAATCACTTATTTCTCCTTGTAGATCTAGCTGCTTTTATTGGGAAATGATATATATCAACTAGAATTTGGATGCTAGGAGACCTTTTTATTACTGAGTTGCATTTGTTGTGAAGTCTTTTCAATGGACAGAGCTAGGAAAAGGTAAAATATGTTTAAAAAGACAGCAAATCAGAAGCTTATACTGATATTTCAATTCAAATAGAAGATTATATTAGGTTGGTGCAAAAGTAATGGCAAAAACAGTGATTACTTTTGCTCCAATCTAATAGAATAATGTATACCTACATTTAAATTGTCTCACACTGAAAAGTTTGGCTCTGACATTAACATATTGTTTGTTTGCTTTATCCTGCAACATACTTATAACAGTATCAAGATAACAATTTATATTCCTTTGGGTATATACCCAGTAATGGGAATGCTGGGTCAAATAGTATTTCTGTTTTTAGGTCTTTGAGGAATCCACACTGTCTTCCACAATGGTTGAACTAATTTACACTCCCACCAACAGTGCAAAACCATTCCTTTTTCTCTGCAACTGTTATTTTTTGACTTTTAAATTCTGACTGGAGTGTGATGGTATCTCATTATGGTTTTGAGTTGCATTTCTCTAATTATCAGTAATGTTAAGCTGTTTTTCATATGACTGTTAGTCACATGGATGTCTTCTTTTGAAAAGTGTCTGTTCATGTCCTTTGCCACTCTTTAATGGGGTTGTTTTATTCTTATAAATTTGTTTAAGTTCCTTATAGATGCTGGATATTAGACCTTTGTCAGATGCATAGTTTGCAAAATTTTTTCTCATTCTGTGGGTTATTCGTTCACTCTGTTGATAGTTTTCTTTGCTGTGCCGAAGCTCTTTAGTTTAATTAGACCCCATTTGTCAATTTTTCCTTTTGTTGCATTTGCTTTTGGTGTCTTTGTCATGAAATCTTTGCCTGTTCCTATGTCCATAATGGTGTTGCCTAGGTTGTCTTCCAGGGTTTTTATAGTTTTGGGTTTTACATTTGTCTTTAATTCATCTTGAGTTGATTTTTGTATATAGTGTAAAGAAAGGGTCCAGTTTCAGCCTTCTGCGTATGGCTAGCCAGTTTTCCCAGCACCACTTATAGAATTGCTTGTTTTTGTCAGGTTTGTCGAAGATTAGATGGTTGTATGTGTGTAGACTTATTTCTGGATTCTCTATTCTGTTCCATGTGTCTGTTTTTGTACCAGTACCATGTTTTGGTTACTGTAGTATAGTTTGAAATTGGGTAGTGTGATGCCTCCAGCTTTGCTCTTTTTGTTTAGGATTGCCTTGGCTATTCAGGCTCTTTTTTAGTTCCATATGAATTTTAAAATAATTTTTTTCTAGTTCTGTAAAGAATGTTGTTGGTAGTTTGATAGGAATCACATTGAATATAATTCAGTGTGATTGAATCTGCTCAGATTGCTTTGGGCAGTATGGCCATTTTAATGATATTGATTCCTCCTATCCATGAGCATGGGATGTTCTTTCCATTTGTTTGTGTCATCTCTCATTTCTTTAAGCAGTGTTTTGTCATTTTCATCGTAGAGATCTTTCACCTCCCTGGTTAGCTGTATTCCCAGGTATTTTATTCTTTTTGTGGCAATTATGAATGGGATTGCTTTCCTGATTTGGCTCTCGACTTGGCTGTTGTTGGTGTACAGGAATGTTAATGATTTTTGTATGTTGATTTTGTATCCTGAAACTTTTCTGAAGTTGTGTATCAACTAAAGGAGCTTTTGGGCCAAGACTACGGAGTTTTCTAGATATAGAATCATGTCCATCTGCAAACAGGGATGGTTTGACTTTCTCTCTTCCTATTTGGATGCCTTTGTTTCTTTTCTTGCCTAATTGCCCTTGATAAGACTTCTAATACTATGTTGACTAGGAGTGGTGAGAGAGGGAATCCTTGTCTTGTACAGCTTTTCAAAGAGAATGTTTTCAGCTTCTGCTCATTCAGTATGATGTTAGCTGTGGGTTTGCCACAGAAGGCTCTTTTTATTTTGAGGTATGTTCCTTCAATGCCTAATTTATTGAGAATTTTTAGCATGAAGCGGTGTTTAATTTCATTGAAAGCCTTTTCTGCAGCAATTGAGATAATCATGTGGCTTTTGTCTTTAGTTCTGTTATTGTGATGAATCACATGTATTGATTTGTATATGTTGAAACAAACTTGAATCCCAGGGATAAATCCTACTTGATCATGGTGGATAAGTTTTTCGATGTGCTGCTAGATTTGCCAGTATTTTGTTGAGGATCTTTGTTTCAATGTTCATCACTGATATTGTCCGGAACTTTTCTTTTTTTGTGGTGTCTCTGCCAAGTTTTGGTATCAAGATGATGCTGGCCTCCTAGAATGAGTTAGGGAGGAGTCACTTCTCAATTTTTTGGAATAGTTTCAGCAGGAATGGTACCAGCTCTTCTTGTACATCTGGTAGAATTCAGCTGTGAGTCTTCTCTTTTCTTTTTTATTAGTTTAGCTAGTGGTATATCTATTTCATTAATTAAAAAAAAACAGTTCCTGGATTATTATTATTATTATTTTTAGACAGAGTCTTACTCTATCACCCAACTGGAGTGCAGTGGCATGATCTTGGCTCACTGCCAGCTCTGCTTCCCAGGTTCAAGCAATTCTCATGCCTCAACCTCTCCAGTAGTTGGGATTACGGGCATGGGCCACTACACCCGGCTAATTTATTTATTTATTTTCATTTTTTAGTAGAGATGGGGATCGCATCATGTTGGCTAGGCTGGTCTCGAACCCCCAACCTTGGCCTCCCAAAGTGCTGGGATTAAAGTGTGAGCCTCCACACCTGACTTTGATCTTTTGAATGGTTTTTCATATCTCAATCTCCTTCAGTTCAGCTCTGATTTTGGTTATTTCTTGTCTTCTGCTAGTTTTGGGATTTGTATGCTCTTGGTTCTCTAGTTCTTTCAGTTGTGATGTTAGGTTGTTAACTTGAGATCTTTCTAACTTTCTGATGTGGGCATTTAGTGCTATAAATTTCCTTCTTAATACCTCCTTTGCTGCATCCCAGAAATTCAGTATCTTTGTTCTGATTAGTTTCAAAGAACTTCTTGATTTTTGCCGTAATTTTATTATTTACCCAAGTCATTCAGGAGCAGGTTATTCAAATCCCATGTAACTTGTCTGGTTTTAAGTGAATTTCTTAGTCCTGATTCCTAATTTGATTGTGCTGTGGTCCGTGAGACTGTTTGTAGCTGGCTTGATTTTCAGATCAACTGTCAGGGTATCACAGTGCTTGTGTTCAGGAACCCTTATTTTACTTAAAATACTAACAATAACTTAATTATTAGTTATTGTTGGTTTCTCACAGTGCCTCATTTATAAATTAAGCTTTATTATAGGTATGTGTGCATAGGAGATAACCCAGTATATGAACAGTTTGATACTATCTGAGGTTTGGGCATCCACTAGGGGTCTTAGAACTATCCCCATGGATAAGGGGAGACTACTGCACCTCCTTTTCATACTCTGCTCTTTGGAAGGAAGTCATTAATCACAGCCCACACAAGCGGGGAACAGTTACACTCTACCTCATTCTGGGGGAGTACTTACATAAATTGTTTGGAATTCTTCAATGTGACAGTTGTCTATCCTCTCTTACTGATTTACTCAGTCATTTATTTATAGCATTATAGGTTTATTTTGTACTTTGCACTGTAATCCAATACATATATTTATTTATTTACTTCATCGCTCAACTTTTTCCAATGTGGCCATTGGCAGCACTTTTAATTGACACCTTGTGTTTTTTCATTTTTGTTTGCTTCTTCGTTATTTAAAAAGCTTCCTTACTTTCTGACATGGCAAGATGCTCCAGGATCATCTTCTATGTCTCCTGCCGTAGTCCTAAAATCAGCCATTTCTCCAAGGACCACTTGCTCCTAGTCAGGGTTCTTCAGATAAACTGAACCAATAGGAGATAAATGTATAAAGAGATTTATTTTAAGGAATTCACTAATATAACTACGGAGAATGGCAAATCCAAAATCTGCAGAGCTGATGTATCAGTTTGACTTTGAAGGCTGGAAGCTGCTGTAGAACCAGAGGGAGCTATTGTCCCAGTTTGAAGGCCATGAGGTAGGAGAATTCTCTCCTACTAGAGGGAGTGTCAGTCAGACTTTTGTTCTATTCAGGCCTTCAGCTGATTGAATAAGGCCTACCCACAATAGGGAGGGCAATCTGCTTTACTCAGTCTATGGATTCAAATCTTAATCTCATCCAAAACATCCTCACAGAAATACTTAAAATAGTGTTGACCAAATATCTGGGCACCTGTAGCCCAGTTAAGCTGACACATAAAATTAACCATCATGTTAACAGTGGGTAGCAGTGGGTAACAGCTTTAGCAACCAAGATCTAGGTACAAGATGTGCTCATTGCTACTGGGGTGTTATTACTTCTGGGCCCTGTTAGCTGACAATAAACATATTTCTATATATAATTATCTGTAACCATTTGTATCTATTATTAAAGTCTCAACTTGAATTCATTACCACATGGATCATTCTAGCATCTTCCCTTGCTTATCTACAACCTCATATAACAACAGCAAAAACCCTGGCTGCAACTATCTGCTATCCATTTACTTAATTGTTCTGTTCCTCAGTATATATTGTGATGGGACAGTATAACATGAATGGAACACAAAACATCCATTGAAGTTGCCACATAAAATTAATCATCAGAACATATGCTGTGGAATAGAATTAAAATTAGAGGGAAGATGGTGGATAGGAGACAGGGTTGACTTGCAGCTCCCACTTTGATGAACAGAACATCATGTGGAAACTCACACTGTAAACTTTTGCTCCAGGAACCACTGCAGAAGCATACCAGGAAAACAGAAAGAAATCACAGATTTTTTTGAAAAAAGCAGCAGGCCTCTGCAAATTCCACAAGACAGATGAAGAACTCTAATCACAAAAGACATAAACTCTTGAGAGCTTTATGACCCCAGCCATAACCTGAGAAACCTGAATACTTATCCTGGTCAACTTAGGGCAAAGCTTATATTCCCCTTCTACTATTGCAGCTAGTGCTTTCTCAAAAGTGCCACCTCCTGGCTGGAGGCCAACGAACTCAGGACAGTACAGCAACTTAAGACAGAACAACCCTGCTCCAAAGAAGGAGAAAACAATAGCTCATTACACTGCCTGCAACATTCTGGTCTGTCCACGTGACAACTTCACTGCTAGCATAACCAGCATTCGAGAAAACCAGCACACTAAACGTATCGACAACCAAAGACCCTCACAGAGTCTACTTCACTCCCCTGCCACCTCCACCAGTCATAAAGAGAAATGAAATGATGGCATTCATAGCAGTCTGGCTAAAGTTGGAGACCACTATCTTAAGTGAAGTGACCCAGGAATGGAAAACCAGATGTTGCATGTTCTCACTTATAAGCAGGAGCTAAGCTATGAGGATGCAAAGGCATACAAATGATATAATGAACTTTGGGAACTTGGGGAGAAGGGTAGAAGTGGGGTGAGGGATAAAAGACTACACACTGGGTACAGTGTACACTGCTTGGGTGATGAGCGCACCAGAATTTCAGAAATCACCACTAAAGAATGTTTCCATGCAACCAAACACCACCTGTTCCCCCAAAACTATTGAACTTGTTTTTTTAAAAAAACATATGTTGTGAAATAGAAAAATGTTTTTAAATTATTGTGGAATATTTTTGTGGGAATTCCCAGATATCTGGTAAAACATCATTCAGGGTGTGTCTGTGAGTATGTTTCTGGATGAGATTAATATTTGAATATATATGCTGAGTAAAGCAAATTGCCCTACTTATGTGAGTGGGCCTCATTAAATTAGTTAAAGGGAAGAATAGAACAAACAGGTTAGTAAGAGAGAATTCTTTTTGCCTAATAGCATTTGAGCTAGATTTTTTCTGCCTTTAGACTCAAACTAGAACACTTGCTTTCTTGGGTCTCCTGCTTGTCCACTGCAGATCTTGAGACTTGTCAGCCACCTGAATCACATCAACCAATTCATTATAATCTCTCTCTCTCTCTCTCCAAATAGATAGATAGGTAAGTAGATCGATAGATGCAGATAGGTAGATAGATAGAGAGATAGAGATATACATATATATGTGTGCCTGTATATATATATCTTATAGTTTCCATTACTCTGGAGAACACTGACTAAAACACAGGCCTAGTGGTTTCAGAATTGTTAGTCATCCCACCATGGGAAGCAACCTTATCAATTCAAGTACAATACTGACATACGGTTCTTACAAGTTTCTTTGCCTTTAGTCTCATAGACTCCACTCACTTCCAGAGTTCCTAATGTCAGCCTTTTTTCTCCCCATCCACTTCAGGGAGATGATTTCATACATTTGTAATACAGTTAGATCCTTTTCCCACATTGTACATTCCATTCTAGGATCTCTCAATCTCATAAATCATTTTCTTTAATTTCAAACATTAAGGTTTACTCTGCAGTATAAAATTCTATGAGTTTTCCCTAATAAAAATCCCACAGTATAAAATTCTATGAGTTTTCCCCATAAAATCCCAGCAAATTACTTTGTGGATATCAACAAACTGATTCTAAAGTTTTTATGGTGAGGCGGAAGACCCGAAATAGCTAACACAATATTGAAGGAGAAGGAAGTCAGAGGACTACAAGCATCCTACTTTAAGACTTACTATGAAACTACAGTAACAAAGACACTGTGGTATTGGTGAAAGAATAGACAAATAGATGAAGGAACAAAATAGAGAGCTCAGAATTTGATCTACATAAATACAATCAACTGATCTTTGTCAAAGAAGCAAAGGCAATACAAAGACAGCCTTGTCAACAATTAGTGCTGGAATAACTAGATATCTACATGTAGAAAAACAAATTTGGATATGGGGCGTATACTCGCCACAAAAATTAACTTAGAATGGATCGTAACCCTAAATGCAAGATGCAAAACTGTAAAGCTCCTAAAAGATAACATAGGAGAAAGCTTTGATAACCTTAGGTATGACAATGACATTTTAGATACAATACCAAAGTCAGGAACCATGAAAGAGATAATTGATGAAATGGACTTCATTAAAATTATTAATAAAACTTCTGCTCTGCAAAACACACTACCAAGAGAATGAGAATTCAAGTCACAGACTGGAAGAAAATATTGGTAAAAGACACATTCGATAAAGGAAGGTTATCCAAACTGTACAAAGAACTCTTAAAATTAATAATAAGTAATCCATTGATTATAAAATGGGCCAAAGTCTTTAACAGACCTATCACCAATGCAGATATACAAATGGTAAATGAGCATAGGTCATCAGAGCAATGCAACTTAGCACAATGAGATACTACTACGTGCCTATTAGAATAGCTAAATCCAGAACACTGACCATACCAAATGCTGGCAAGGATGTGGAGCAACAGGAACTCTCATTCATTGCAATGCAAAATGGTATGGCTACTTTGGAAGAGTGTCTGGCCATTTCTTACAAAACTAAGCATACTCTTACCACACAATTCAGCAACTGCATGCCTTGGTGTTTACCCAAATGAGTTAAAAAATTATGCCCATCAAAAAGCCTGCACACAGATATTTATAGTAGCTTTATTCCTAATTTCCCAAACTAGGAAGCAACCAACATATCTTTCAGTAGGTGAATGGTAAGTCAACTGTGGCCCATCAGGACAATGAAATATTATTCAATACTAAAATGAAATGAGCTATCAAGCCATGAAAACACATGGAGGAAACTTAAATGCATATTACTAGGTGAAAGAAGCCAACCTGAAAAGGCTGCATACTGTATGATTCCAACTATATGACGTGCTGGAAAAGGAAAACAGCTATGAAGACAGTAAAAAGATCATTGGCTGCCAAGACTTAGTTGGGAAAGATAAATAGGTGGAGCACAGAAGATTTTTTAGGGCAGTGAAATGAATTTGTATGATACTATAGTGGTAGATACATGTTATCCATTTTTCATAACCATAGAATGTACAACAGCAAGAGTTAACCCTACTGTAAGCTTGGACTTTGGTTAATAATGACGTCAACGTAGATTTGATTGTAACAAATGTACCACTCTGGTGGGGGCTGTTGATAGTGAGTGAGGCTATGAATTTGTGTGGGCAGTGGGTATATGGTAAGCTTTTGTACCTCTGGACAATTTTACTGTGAACCTAAAACTGCTCTAAAAAATAAAGACAATATAGATAAACCTGGCAGACATTATGCTAAGTGAAGTAAGCCAGACATAGGATGACAAATACTACATGGTCTCACTTATTGGTGTTATGTAGAAGAGACGAACTTATGGAAGTTTAGAGTAGAATGATGGTTATGAGAGACTGGGGGAGGGGGTGGGGATGGGATAGAATGGGAATAGCTGGTCAAAGAGCACAATTTCAGTTAGATGAGAGGAATAAGTTTTGAGATCTATTGTGCAGCAGGGTGACAATAATAATCAATAATAATATATTGCATATTTCAAAATAGCTAAGAAAGTAAATTTCGAATGTCTCACCACAGAAAATGATAAAGCAAGGTGATAGATATATTAAGTAGCTTGATTTAATCATTTCATATTTTGTATATATATAAAAACATCATATTGTACCTCATAAATTTATGCAATTTTGTTTTTGTCAATTTAAAATGATATTAATTTTTAAAATGCCCCCAAAATTCTATGGATTTTGACAAATGCATAATGTGACCTCACCACTACAATTGTTTCACTTATCACCTTGCAAAGATCCTTTGCCTTTTCATATAAACTTTATCCAGTTTATTGATATTTGCACAATAGCTTGCTGGGATTTTAATTGGGATTGTGTATGAATCTATGTATCAGTTTAGAGAGAATTGACAGCTTAATAATTCTGAGTCTTCCAATCTACCAATCTGGATTGTCTCTTCATTTATTTATATCTTTGATTTATTTCATCATTATTTAGTAGTTTTCCACTTACGGAGTCTCTTTATATTTTGTTAGATTTATGCCTAAGCATTTAATCTTTTGGTGTTATTGTGAAAGGTATTGATTTTTAATTTCAAATTTCAGTTCCTCATTGCTGGTATATAAGAAAGTACTTACTTTTGTGTAGTAACCTCGTGGCCTGCAACTTTGCTGTCTTTGCTTATTGCTGCCAGGAAAGTTTTGGTAGATTCTTTGAAATTTTCTACATTGACTAAATGTCATATGAGAATAAAGAGAGTTTTTAAAAAAATTTTCTAATATATATTACTTTTATTGCTTTTTCTCATCTTACTGCTGCAGTTAAACTTCCAGTACAATGCGAGTAACAGTGGAGAGAGGGGACATGTCTGCCTTGCTCTCGAACTATGTGAAAACAGCCTAGTCTCTCGCTATTAAGTATGATGTTAACTATGGGATTTTTTATTTTTCTTATGTTCTTCACCAAGTTGAGGAAGGTGCCCTCCATTTCTTGTTTGCTGACAGGCTTGTTTTCTTTGAAACACGAATTGGTGTTGGGTTATATAATCAACTTTTTCTGCATCAATTGATATATTATTTTTCTTTTTTAGTCCTCTGATATGGTAGATTTTATTGATGGCTTTTGAATGTTACACTAGCCTCACATATATATGATAAATCCTGGTTAGTTATGGTGTATAACTTTTAAGTACTTGGTAGGATTAAATTTGGTAATATTTTGTTGAGCAATTTTGCATCTATGTTTATAAAAGGTATTGGTCTATAGTTTTCTTTTCTCAAAATGTCTTTATCTAGTTTTGGTGTTAGAGTAATACTGACCTCTGTAGAATGAGTTATAAAGTGTTCTCTCTGCATCTGTTTCCCAGAAGACATTGTAGACAATCGGTATCATTTCATTTTTAAATGTTAATAGAATTAACCAATAAAAATATCTGGGCCCGGTACTTTCTTTTAGAGAGGCTATAAATTATTGATTCAACTTATTTAATAGGTATGTGAGTATTCCAATCTATTTCTCCCTGTGTGAATTTTGGTAACCTGTGTCTTTCAAGGATTTGGTGCATTTCATCATAGTTTCAAGTTTGTTCATTTGTAGTTTTCCTTTATTATGCTTTGAATGTCCATATACTATAAGATTTTTATTTTTTATATGGATACACATATATGCACATTGTTTTAAACCTCCTTTTGGTATACTCCTACATCCTAGATAATTTACCTTGTCAGTTATTTTCCTTTTCATTATACCTCATGAGTATATAACTGTATGTGTGGTCAGTGGGCTTGGGTCAGTTATGACATGCGTGCTGTTGGGGAGATCAGGAGGGCAATGAGGAGACATCAATGTCGGAAGCTGCCCATGTTGCTGAGGAAAAGCCTAAGGGTGAACACAGCGGGAATCTGACACAGCAGGATCCTGAAACACCTTCTGTGAATTTGCCAACCAAATAAAATGTCTCTAGTGATGTGGGAGCCAAAATGTTAGGGGGATAATTGTCACTCCTGAGGAAAACAGGAACTGAGGTTGCCCAAAGGCAACGCTAGCTGACCATCCGCTCATATCCTGAGACTTTCCTTAGCCATTCAGAGATGCCAGTCCAGTTCACAGACAGGCCAGTTCACTCCTGAGGGAGGAATATAACTGTCTCTTCTGATAAACAGACTCGGTTTCATGGAATCTCTGTGAGAGGCTTAGAGTACGAAAGGGAGGGAATTTCCATTCTTGTTTTGCTTTCCCATTTCAAGGAATAAGCATGTGAGTTTTGTGCCTGGCTGTTTGGTTTTTTATTTTTTATTTTTCAATTTATTTTTTGAGACAGAGTCTTGCTCTGTTGCCCAGGCTGGAGTACAGCAGCGTGATCTCAGCTCACTGCAACCTCCCTCCTGCTCCCGGGTTCAAGTGATTTTCCTGCCTCAGCCTTCCGAGTAGCTGGGATTGGCACCCACCACCATGCTCAACTAATTTTTATATTTTTAGTAGAGATGGGATTTCACCATGTTGGCCAGGCTGGTCTCAAACTCCTGACCTCAGGTGATCCACCCACCTCAGCTTCCCAAAGTGTGGGGATTACGGGTGTGAGCCACCGCCCCCAGCTCTTTGGATTTTAATTGTATCAGCTTTAATGTCCCATTTCCCTGTTGTGAAGATTACTGTGGTGCATATCCATGTGCGTATAGCTTTCTGCATTTGCACGTTCTCCTCAGGATACATTTCCAGAGGTGTAATTTCAGTTCTAAGTAGGCACATATTGATTGCTGTTGATACACCTTGTCAAACAATTTTCTTAGTCATGGGGCAATTCTAAGTATAAATAAAGTATCTTATTTTCTTCTCATGTGACTTTTATTCTATTTGGCCAAAAATGGTTCTCCGCCTGGGCATTTAGGCCAAGCGCCAGTGTATAAGGAGGAGTAGTCTTAGAGACCAAGTCAGAGGCACTGGGCTGCCAGTTCCTACATACAGTAAAACGAGAGTGGACAATCATGGTGGACCAAATGCCTCCCACACCACTTGCCAAACATTTAGGAGGAATTTGATCTGAGAAGAGACCTGAATATCAGGATACCATAGTGCTGTTAATTGAACCTCTCTAAAGGAGAAGGTTTAAGCACATGGGGATATGGATTATCAGTTAAAAATAAAAAGGCATTTGTCAACTGAAAAAGCTGAAGAAATATTGGTACCATGCATTCTTTAAAACCTGCTTTATTTAGAAATTACAAAGAGCAAAGAGCAGAGAATTCATCACAGGGAGACAGACTGTATACATCATACGACTAGTCACTTGCACTTCCATGGATACTGCAGGGGGAGTTCACAATACTTTTAAGGTAGGGAGTTTGGGGGCCAATGGAAAATAAGTGGAAGCTGTTCTGACATAAGCCCCAGGCAGTTTTCAGTAATGAAAAGGAGCAGAGATCATTTTCTTATCATGCTCAGCCTCAGAGATAACAATTTTGGAGGCAAGAAATTAATAATTTAGTAACAGAGTGAAGCTCCAGTGGTGATTACATCATGATGTAAAATCAGAGGTTGATCTGATGGTGAGCAATGGGTGCTCAGATGGGGCTGGTATAGACAGACGAAGTGAGGGCACTAAGCATCCATCCCCAGCTCTACCTGGGAGAGCAGGGGAGACTGGAAGCCAGGAGAGGACAGGCAGCCTGAGGAGAGGGCTCTGCAGCCAGAGAGGGGCCTGAGAACTGTGGGACCGAGAGCTGGTGGCAGCAATTCAGTGCTTGTAGCTCTTCCTGCTGGAGGAGGAGGTGGTGGTGTACTTGATGGTGGAACTGCCGCCTCCAACAGAGCTGAGGCCACCTCCAATGGCTCTGCCGCTGCTGGAACTGAAGCCACCTCCAACGCCAAGACCACTGCCATAGGAGTAGCTGCTTCCTCCACCCAGGCCTAAGCCACTGCCGACACCGCTGGCACCGCCATAGCCACTGGAGACGGTGGATTGTACCACAGCTGTGGTGGGGAGGGGGACAAGGACACAAGAAGCCACGGTGAGCTCATCTTGTCAGCCTGAGCCCAGTCAGAAGAGTGCAAGGGCAGGGGAGGAAGGCAAGCAAAGGTACTTACAGATGTTGACTTGTCCAACGCCTTCGCCATTCAGCCTGTGGAGAGGAACACAGGGAGGGTGAGACCTGAGAGAGCCCTTCCTTCCCTGGACCAGTGTGGGCAGCCTCGGTGTGTGGAAGAGTCCATGGGAAACAGCTCTTAGTTTTCTCTCAAGAAAAGCAATTATGGCCATGGGCAGTGCACCCTAGAGTTGTGCTCAGTGCCAGGCACCTTGAAGATGGACTCAACTGTTGGAGGAAGCCGCGTCAGTTACCCACCTGCACTCCTCGCCCTCCAGCAGCTTGCGGTAGGTGGCAATCTCCACGTCCAGGGCCAGCTTCACGTTCATCAGCTCCTGGTACTCCTTCAGCAGCCGGGCCAGGTCCTGCTTGGCCTTCTGCAGGGCATCCTCCAGCCCTTCCAGCTTGTTCTTGGCATCCTTGAGTGCCATCTCCCCACGCTGCTCAGCATCAGCAATGGCGGCCTGCAGGCTGGCACACTGGAAGAGGAAAGAAATAGAAGGAACTTATCATCCAGTCTTCCAGAGGAGACTAAACCTGGCTGGTTCTTTTCTAGTGAAGAAGGGCTCAGGGGCCCAGAATTGATGGTGAATGAGCTCTGACTCTTCTTGTCTATTGTTTTTTTATTTTACAGTTTTTGTCCAGTCTGGTTCATTTGAAAAAAAACAAAACAAAACTCATAACCCTTTTTGTGAACCACTCTGCAGGAGAATGTGGATATGTACTACTGGGAGACACTGCAGTGGACATAGACACTGGAAGAAATGGACCTGCTGGTTTGTTTGGATTGTTGTCTCCACAGTCAAATCAAGACCACTTATGATTACCTCATATAGATGCCACTAACATACACGAAATTAAGACCATCCTGAAGTGAGGTGATGAGTCTTCATATAAGACTGCTGAGACCTTGCCTTCCTCCCACTCAGAATCTCTCATCTACTTGGGTAACACTTTTTTGTCTTTCGCCCTTCCTCTACTCTCTCTTTTATCTTGAGTCTCGAGCAGATTTAAAACAACGTTCCTTGTGCTTTCTTACCTGCCCTTTTCTTTTTCAATTTGTTCCTTTGCAGTTTCCAAGTCAGTCTTCCTATGGAAATACATCCAATTCCTTCCAAGCTTGTCCAACCTATAGCCCACGGGCCACATGCAGCCCAGGATGGTTTTAAATACAGCCCAACACAAATACTTAAACTTTCTTAATACATTATGAGAGTTTTTTTCTTTTTCTTTTTCTTTTTGAGACAGAGTTTTTCTCTGTCACCAAGGCTGGAGTGTAGTGGCGTGATACCGGCTCACTGCAACCTCCGCCTCTGCGGCTCAAGCGATTCTCCTGCCTCAGCCTCCTGAGTAGCTGGGACTACAGGCATGTTCCACTATGCCTGGCTAATTTTTTTGTATTTTGAATAGAGGCAGTGTTTCACCATGTTGGTCAGGCTTGTCTCTCACTCCTGACCTCATGATCCACTAGCCTCAGCCTCCCAAAGTGCTGGGATTACAGGCATGAGCCAACAGACAAGACTGTACGTTTTTTGTTTTGTTTTGTTTTAGTTTATCAGCTATTGTTTGTATTAGTGTATTTTATGTGTGGCCCAAGATAGTTCTTCTTATTCCACTGTGACCCAGGGAAGCCAAAAGATTGGACACTCCTGATCTAAACCATGTTTTTGCAGCTCTGAGCACCTTGACTGGTTCTCTCACCTGTTTGTGTCATGCCCTAGGTAGGATCCGTGTCTCCTAACCAGTGGGTACCCAGTAACGGTAGGAACTGATAGTCTCCTCTCCCTGGTTTTCATTAGTTCCAGGGGGATTTTCCCTAATATAATGGCTGATGACTGCCTGAGGAAATGACAAGAAAATGCTTCGGTTCTCCATTGCCCTTCACCTTACCTGCTTCTTGACGTGGTCAATCTCAGATCTCAGCCTCTGGATCATGCGGTTGATCTCAGCAATCTCCTGCTTGGTGTTGCGCAGGTCGTCCCCATGTCTGCCCGCTGTGACCTGCAGCTCCTCGTACTGCAGTCCAGAGGTGGAGAGAGAGACAGTGTCTACGGGTTCTTACCTGGCTAACGATGACTTTCACTTGTGTATCATGCATGTCATGAAGTGAACCTAATGGCTTCTCCCCAAGGAACTTGAGGAAAAGCTGATGTTATGTGGTGGGTGGATACTAAACACTAGAGTCACAGACCATCCTCATTATGGCACCATTGCCTGCCTAGTTTCTTTAGGGAGTACAAATTTTCTGTACCATTTTCTAAAAGTCAGCAATCAGGATGAAGCTAAATGCAGAGATGACTAGGTCCTTGCCTATGGTAGTTTTCCTCCTGCATTGGGCTCTTTTTCCTCCTTGACTTGGGCATAAGTTCCGCAAATGTCTACTCTAATAGTGCAGGTGCACGTCCTGTGAGAGGACCCTGGCTTCCTGTAAGGGGATGTCCCCAGTGAAGTCTGCAGTTCTCTGGCATTCAGGGCTGGACACAGGGATTCCTCAGCGGCTGCCCACCCTCTGCTCACCTTGCTCTGGTACCAGGACTCGGCCTCAGCCCGGCTCCTCTGAGCAATCTCCTCGTATTGGGCCTTGACCTCAGCGATGATGCTGTCCAGGTCCAGGTTGCGGTTGTTGTCCATGGACAGCACCACGGATGTGTCTGAGATGTGGGTCTGCATCTGGGACAGCTCCTGCAGAACAGAAGGTCATAAGATCAACTTCACTTCTGACATTTACAGAGATACCCAGCCCTATACATCTTCTCCCCTTTGCAGACCCCATCAGAGTAAACAGAAGGACAGTGGAGATGCTTACTGCTTCATACAAGGCTCTCAGGAAGTTGATCTCGTCTGTGAGAGTGTCTGCCTTGGCTTGCAGTTCAACCTTGTTCATGTAGGCAGCATCCACGTCCTGGGGAAAGAGCCAACAACCTGGAGTTACCTGAGCACAGCTTCCCAATCTACCCACCTTCTAGTTCCCCTACCGATTCTCCTCTCCCAGGTGAGTGACAACACAGAGCCACTTCTGTCCTTCTAAGTGAATTTGAACCCCCGACTTCATCTGCTCACCTTCTTCAGAGTCACAAATTCATTCTCTGCTGCTGTGCGCTTGTTGATTTCATCCTCATATCTGCAGGAAGGAAGGCATGGGATATATTAGAGCCAGTGGGTAGGATGAAACAGAAAAGCAGCCTGGGATCCAACATTTTCCCAAATGGAATATATTCTAATTGAGCTTTCCTGTCATAGAGCACCTAAGGGACGGTTTTTGCTTCTCCTAAATTTGTCACTTCTTTAATCTCCCTATCCTCCCATAACCATTTGTGGTTCTTGCAGGTTTGCTCCTAGGGACTAATTTGTGCTTTCCGTTTCCATGGACATGGGTTGTTAGGAATCCCACCCCCATCTGGCCCTGGTCACCCAATAGTCTTGAAGTGTGTGCTGCAGGAAACTGAGTCCTCACTTGTTCTTGAGGTCCTCCACTAGGTCCTGCATGTTTCTCAGCTCTGAGTCCAGGCGGCCCCGTTCCCCGACGATACTGTCCAGCTGCCTCCTGAGGTTGTTGATGTACTGCTCGAACAATGGCTCCAGGTTCTGCCTCACGGTCTTGGTGCCCTGCTCCTGCAGCAGGGTCCACTTGGTGTCCAGAACCTTGTTCTGCTGCTCCAGGAACCGCACCTGGAGGGGAAGCAAGACGGTCATTTTCCAGGCAAAGGAAGGAAGAAAAAGTGTCTGATATCTGGTTTCCTGGCAGGTCCAGGAGGTCCCCATGGTGCTGGGCTACTACAGTGCATGTAGAGAGGCTCAGGCTGGGCTCTGCTCCCCCAACCCCTTCTCCTTTGTACCCCACCAATCTCACTAGAGAAATTGTCCCACGGACCATGGAGATGTTCTCACTCTCTAAGCTACTGAACATATTAGTGAGTTTCAACATGTCTTTTCCTTCCTTTCCCAGCCACAATCACAAACATAGTTATAAAATATTATTCATCTGATAAATTTTACACAGTTTTTATTACTGATAGGACCTCAGTTAGAAGAGGTGTTAAATGTTGCCCAGTGATTCGATTCCAGTCTCATTACCCATTTGTGCAAGTGTCTCCTCTAAAACATCCTGATGTTATGGTCATTCTTTGTTTTGAGGATTAATTAACATTTCCACATAACGTGTAAGTGTCTGAAGTCTCTCTTTTCTTAATCTAGCCAAAATATCCTTTCTTTTGTTTCCAATTTTTTTTCATCTTACCCAGACCACAGAGTGTAATTTACTAGCCCATGTCCTCCTGGCATTTTCTTAGATACTTCAGAGGGAAGAGTTACCCTACTCCACTCTCTGATGGCATCATCTGTGCTTCAGGGTTATGAAAAGCTATGGCTCTCCCTAGGCAGGAGTGAGAACCAATCCGGAGATCCCATGTGGGAGTGATGCCCATCCCTGATACCTGCTGTGCATGGGCAGCCACTTGCACTGAGTCCCCTTCTCCCTCCCTCCTAGGTCTCCCTGGCAGGAATGTGTTGGTCCTCTGGTCTGGGGACCCTGAAGTGCCCCATGGAGGGCATGGCCCTGGCTCACCTTGTCGATGAAGGAGGCAAACTTGTTGTTGAGGGTCTTGATCTGTTCACGCTCCTCGGCCCGCACCCGCTGGATGGTGGGGTCGATTTGCAGGTTGAGGGGAGTCAGGAGACTCTGGTTGACGGTGACCTCTTGGATGCCTCCAGGGGGGCACACAGGGAAGCCAGGGCCCCCAAAGCCACCAGCAAGGCCGGCTCCACCACCCAGACCAAAGCCAATGCCGGCTCCACCACCGAAACCAAATCCACTCCCGGCGCCACCAAAGCCATAGCTGCCTCCGGCTCTGCTGCCATAGCCGCCACCGATGGCACAGCTGCCCCCTCCAATGGAGATCCTCTTGGAGCCCCCCAGGCCATACAGGCTGCGGCTGCCAAAGCCAGCTCCTCCACATGCGCCACCCAGGCCACCACTGCCCCTGGAGCGGGACACGGAGACGCTGCTGAAGCCAGAGCGGCTGACCCCAGGGAGCCTGGCTGAGCCGGCACTGAAGCCCCTGCGGCTGCTGCTGTGGCTCCTGATGGTGGTGGATGTGCTGGCCATGGTTCCAGGAGATGAGAGGGCTGTGGAGAGCGTGAGAGGCTGGAGGTGAGAGGGAAGAGAAGCAGGACTAAGAATCAGGCTCCGGGCAGCAGCTTATATATGGAGAGCATGGGCTGGGCCCAGTCCTGGAAGGTGAGCTTGCAGGTTGGGAAGGGCTGGGCTTTACAAATAATGAGATCACACCTG
>NC_037669.1:128451618-128531035 GCF_003255815.1 Theropithecus gelada
CAGGTGTGATCTCATTATTTGTAAAGCCCAGCCCTTCCCAACCTGCAAGCTCACCTTCCAGGACTGGGCCCAGCCCATGCTCTCCATATATAAGCTGCTGCCCGGAGCCTGATTCTTAGTCCTGCTTCTCTTCCCTCTCACCTCCAGCCTCTCACGCTCTCCACAGCCCTCTCATCTCCTGGAACCATGGCCAGCACATCCACCACCATCAGGAGCCACAGCAGCAGCCGCAGGGGCTTCAGTGCCGGCTCAGCCAGGCTCCCTGGGGTCAGCCGCTCTGGCTTCAGCAGCGTCTCCGTGTCCCGCTCCAGGGGCAGTGGTGGCCTGGGTGGCGCATGTGGAGGAGCTGGCTTTGGCAGCCGCAGCCTGTATGGCCTGGGGGGCTCCAAGAGGATCTCCATTGGAGGGGGCAGCTGTGCCATCGGTGGCGGCTATGGCAGCAGAGCCGGAGGCAGCTATGGCTTTGGTGGCGCCGGGAGTGGATTTGGTTTCGGTGGTGGAGCCGGCATTGGCTTTGGTCTGGGTGGTGGAGCCGGCCTTGCTGGTGGCTTTGGGGGCCCTGGCTTCCCTGTGTGCCCCCCTGGAGGCATCCAAGAGGTCACCGTCAACCAGAGTCTCCTGACTCCCCTCAACCTGCAAATCGACCCCGCCATCCAGCGGGTGCGGGCCGAGGAGCGCGAGCAGATCAAGAACCTCAACAACAAGTTCGCCTCCTTCATCGACAAGGTGAGCCAGGGTCATGCCCTCCATGGGGCACTTCAGGGTCCCCAGACCAGAGGAGGAACACATTCCTGCCAGGGAGACCTAGGAGGGAGGGAGAAGGGGACTCAGCCCAGCTCTGCAGAGAGTGCACGTGGCTTCGGGTGCACAGCCGCACAGCCGGCAGCAGGGACCAACATCACTCCCAAATGGGATCTCCGGATTGGTTCTCACTCCTGCCTAGGGAAAGCCACAACTTTTCACAACCCTGAAGCACAGATGAGGCTATCAGAGAGTGGAGTAGGTTAACTCTTCCCTCTAAAGTGTCTAAGAGATTACAAAGCAAATGCCAAGAGTATATGAGCTGGTAAATTACACTATGCGTTCTGAGTAAGAGGAAAAAAATTTAGAAAGAAAAGAAAAAGATAATCTGGCTGGATTAAGAAAAAATGGGCATAGAAACAACTATAAAACAGAGAGAAATGCTAATTAATTTTAAAAACAGAGAATGATCATAACATCAGAATATTTGAGGGGAGACACCACACTAAATGGGAAAGTAGACTGGAATCTAATCATAAGGCAACATCTAATATCCCTCCTAATTGAGGTCCTATCAGTAATAAAAACTGTACAACACATCAGGTAAATAGTATTTTTAAACTAGATTTGTGACTGTGCTTGGAAAAAGAAAACGAAGAAATGTTGAAACTCACTGATACCATCAATAGCTTACAGCGTGAGAACACACACCTCAATGGTCCGTGGGACAATTTCTCTAGTGAGATTGGTGGGGTGCAAAGGAGAAGGAGTTGGGGGAGCCGAGCCCAGCCTGAGCCTCTCTACATGCACTGTAGTAGCCCAGCACCATGGGGACCTCCTGGACCTGCCAGGAAACCAGATATCAGACACTTTTTCTTCCTTCCTTTGCCTGGAAAATGACCGTCTTGCTTCCCCTCCAGGTGCGGTTCCTGGAGCAGCAGAACAAGGTTTTGGAAACCAAGTGGACCCTGCTGCAGGAGCAGGGCACCAAGACCGTGAGGCAGAACCTGGAGCCGTTGTTCGAGCAGTACATCAACAACCTCAGGAGGCAGCTGGACAGCATCGTTGGGGAACGGGGCCGCCTGGACTCGGAGCTCAGAGGCATGCAGGACCTGGTGGAGGACTTCAAGAACAAGTGAGTTAAATAGGAGAAATGGACTCAATTTCCTGCAGCACACACTTCAAGACTATTGGGTGACCAGGGCCAGATGGGGGTGGGATTCCTAACAACCCATGTCCATGGAAACGGAAAGCACAAATTAGTCCCTAGGAGCAAACCTGCAAGAACCACAAATGGTTATGGGAGGATAGGGAGATTAAAGAAGTGACAAATTTAGGAGAAGCAAAAACCGTCCCTTAGGTGCTCTATGACAGGAAAGCTCAATTAGAATATATTCCATTTGGGAAAATGTTGGATCCCAGGCTGCTTTTCTGTTTCATCCTACCCACTGGCTCTAATATATCCCATGCCTTCCTTCCTGCAGATATGAGGATGAAATCAACAAGCGCACAGCAGCAGAGAATGAATTTGTGACTCTGAAGAAGGTGAGCAGATGAAGTCGGGGGTTCAAATTCACTTAGAAGGACAGAAGTGGCTCTGTGTTGTCACTCACCTGGGAGAGGAGAATCGGTAGGGGAACTAGAAGGTGGGTAGATTGGGAAGCTGTGCTCAGGTAACTCCAGGTTGTTGGCTCTTTCCCCAGGACGTGGATGCTGCCTACATGAACAAGGTTGAACTGCAAGCCAAGGCAGACACTCTCACAGACGAGATCAACTTCCTGAGAGCCTTGTATGAAGCAGTAAGCATCTCCACTGTCCTTCTGTTTACTCTGATGGGGTCTGCAAAGGGGAGAAGATGTATAGGGCTGGGTATCTCTGTAAATGTCAGAAGTGAAGTTGATCTTATGACCTTCTGTTCTGCAGGAGCTGTCCCAGATGCAGACCCACATCTCAGACACATCCGTGGTGCTGTCCATGGACAACAACCGCAACCTGGACCTGGACAGCATCATCGCTGAGGTCAAGGCCCAATACGAGGAGATTGCTCAGAGGAGCCGGGCTGAGGCCGAGTCCTGGTACCAGAGCAAGGTGAGCAGAGGGTGGGCAGCCGCTGAGGAATCCCTGTGTCCAGCCCTGAATGCCAGAGAACTGCAGACTTCACTGGGGACATCCCCTTACAGGAAGCCAGGGTCCTCTCACAGGACGTGCACCTGCACTATTAGAGTAGACATTTGCGGAACTTATGCCCAAGTCAAGGAGGAAAAAGAGCCCAATGCAGGAGGAAAACTACCATAGGCAAGGACCTAGTCATCTCTGCATTTAGCTTCATCCTGATTGCTGACTTTTAGAAAATGGTACAGAAAATTTGTACTCCCTAAAGAAACTAGGCAGGCAATGGTGCCATAATGAGGATGGTCTGTGACTCTAGTGTTTAGTATCCACCCACCACATAACATCAGCTTTTCCTCAAGTTCCTTGGGGAGAAGCCATTAGGTTCACTTCATGACATGCATGATACACAAGTGAAAGTCATCGTTAGCCAGGTAAGAACCCGTAGACACTGTCTCTCTCTCCACCTCTGGACTGCAGTACGAGGAGCTGCAGGTCACAGCGGGCAGACATGGGGACGACCTGCGCAACACCAAGCAGGAGATTGCTGAGATCAACCGCATGATCCAGAGGCTGAGATCTGAGATTGACCACGTCAAGAAGCAGGTAAGGTGAAGGGCAATGGAGAACCGAAGCATTTTCTTGTCATTTCCTCAGGCAGTCATCAGCCATTATATTAGGGAAAATCCCCCTGGAACTAATGAAAACCAGGGAGAGGAGACTATCAGTTCCTACCGTTACTGGGTACCCACTGGTTAGGAGACACGGATCCTACCTAGGGCATGACACAAACAGGTGAGAGAACCAGTCAAGGTGCTCAGAGCTGCAAAAACATGGTTTAGATCAGGAGTGTCCAATCTTTTGGCTTCCCTGGGTCACAGTGGAATAAGAAGAACTATCTTGGGCCACACATAAAATACACTAATACAAACAATAGCTGATAAACTAAAACAAAACAAAACAAAAAACGTACAGTCTTGTCTGTTGGCTCATGCCTGTAATCCCAGCACTTTGGGAGGCTGAGGCTAGTGGATCATGAGGTCAGGAGTGAGAGACAAGCCTGACCAACATGGTGAAACACTGCCTCTATTCAAAATACAAAAAAATTAGCCAGGCATAGTGGAACATGCCTGTAGTCCCAGCTACTCAGGAGGCTGAGGCAGGAGAATCGCTTGAGCCGCAGAGGCGGAGGTTGCAGTGAGCCGGTATCACGCCACTACACTCCAGCCTTGGTGACAGAGAAAAACTCTGTCTCAAAAAGAAAAAGAAAAAGAAAAAAACTCTCATAATGTATTAAGAAAGTTTAAGTATTTGTGTTGGGCTGTATTTAAAACCATCCTGGGCTGCATGTGGCCCGTGGGCTATAGGTTGGACAAGCTTGGAAGGAATTGGATGTATTTCCATAGGAAGACTGACTTGGAAACTGCAAAGGAACAAATTGAAAAAGAAAAGGGCAGGTAAGAAAGCACAAGGAACGTTGTTTTAAATCTGCTCGAGACTCAAGATAAAAGAGAGAGTAGAGGAAGGGCGAAAGACAAAAAAGTGTTACCCAAGTAGATGAGAGATTCTGAGTGGGAGGAAGGCAAGGTCTCAGCAGTCTTATATGAAGACTCATCACCTCACTTCAGGATGGTCTTAATTTCGTGTATGTTAGTGGCATCTATATGAGGTAATCATAAGTGGTCTTGATTTGACTGTGGAGACAACAATCCAAACAAACCAGCAGGTCCATTTCTTCCAGTGTCTATGTCCACTGCAGTGTCTCCCAGTAGTACATATCCACATTCTCCTGCAGAGTGGTTCACAAAAAGGGTTATGAGTTTTGTTTTGTTTTTTTTCAAATGAACCAGACTGGACAAAAACTGTAAAATAAAAAAACAATAGACAAGAAGAGTCAGAGCTCATTCACCATCAATTCTGGGCCCCTGAGCCCTTCTTCACTAGAAAAGAACCAGCCAGGTTTAGTCTCCTCTGGAAGACTGGATGATAAGTTCCTTCTATTTCTTTCCTCTTCCAGTGTGCCAGCCTGCAGGCCGCCATTGCTGATGCTGAGCAGCGTGGGGAGATGGCACTCAAGGATGCCAAGAACAAGCTGGAAGGGCTGGAGGATGCCCTGCAGAAGGCCAAGCAGGACCTGGCCCGGCTGCTGAAGGAGTACCAGGAGCTGATGAACGTGAAGCTGGCCCTGGACGTGGAGATTGCCACCTACCGCAAGCTGCTGGAGGGCGAGGAGTGCAGGTGGGTAACTGACGCGGCTTCCTCCAACAGTTGAGTCCATCTTCAAGGTGCCTGGCACTGAGCACAACTCTAGGGTGCACTGCCCATGGCCATAATTGCTTTTCTTGAGAGAAAACTAAGAGCTGTTTCCCATGGACTCTTCCACACACCGAGGCTGCCCACACTGGTCCAGGGAAGGAAGGGCTCTCTCAGGTCTCACCCTCCCTGTGTTCCTCTCCACAGGCTGAATGGCGAAGGCGTTGGACAAGTCAACATCTGTAAGTACCTTTGCTTGCCTTCCTCCCCTGCCCTTGCACTCTTCTGACTGGGCTCAGGCTGACAGGATGAGCTCACCGTGGCTTCTTGTGTCCTTGTCCCCCTCCCCACCACAGCTGTGGTACAATCCACCGTCTCCAGTGGCTATGGCGGTGCCAGCGGTGTCGGCAGTGGCTTAGGCCTGGGTGGAGGAAGCAGCTACTCCTATGGCAGTGGTCTTGGCGTTGGAGGTGGCTTCAGTTCCAGCAGCGGCAGAGCCATTGGGGGTGGCCTCAGCTCTGTTGGAGGTGGCAGTTCCACCATCAAGTACACCACCACCTCCTCCTCCAGCAGGAAGAGCTACAAGCACTGAAGTGCTGCCACCAGCTCTCGGTCCCACAGTTCTCAGGCCCCTCTCTGGCTGCAGAGCCCTCTCCTCAGGCTGCCTGTCCTCTCCTGGCTTCCAGTCTCCCCTGCTCTCCCAGGTAGAGCTGGGGATGGATGCTTAGTGCCCTCACTTCTCTCTGTCTATACCAGCCCCATCTGAGCACCCATTGCTCACCATCAGATCAACCTCTGATTTTACATCATGATGTAATCACCACTGGAGCTTCACTCTGTTACTAAATTATTAATTTCTTGCCTCCAAAATTGTTATCTCTGAGGCTGAGCATGATAAGAAAATGATCTCTGCTCCTTTTCATTACTGAAAACTGCCTGGGGCTTATGTCAGAACAGCTTCCACTTATTTTCCATTGGCCCCCAAACTCCCTACCTTAAAAGTATTGTGAACTCCCCCTGCAGTATCCATGGAAGTGCAAGTGACTAGTCGTATGATGTATACAGTCTGTCTCCCTGTGATGAATTCTCTGCTCTTTGCTCTTTGTAATTTCTAAATAAAGCAGGTTTTAAAGAATGCATGGTACCAATATTTCTTCAGC
This sequence comes from Theropithecus gelada, assembly GCF_003255815.1. Classification (NCBI taxonomy): domain Eukaryota; kingdom Metazoa; phylum Chordata; class Mammalia; order Primates; family Cercopithecidae; genus Theropithecus; species Theropithecus gelada. Next base: position 128,457,882 of record NC_037669.1, read on the forward strand.
TTTTTCAGTTGACAAATGCCTTTTTATTTTTAACTGATAGTCCATATCCCCATGTGCTTAAACCTTCTCCTTTAGAGAGGTTCAATTAACAGCACTATGGTATCCTGATATTCAGGTCTCTTCTCAGATCAAATTCCTCCTAAATGTTTGGCAAGTGGTGTGGGAGGCATTTGGTCCACCATGATTGTCCACTCTCGTTTTACTGTATGTAGGAACTGGCAGCCCAGTGCCTCTGACTTGGTCTCTAAGACTACTCCTCCTTATACACTGGCGCTTGGCCTAAATGCCCAGGCGGAGAACCATTTTTGGCCAAATAGAATAAAAGTCATTTGAGAAGAAAATAAGATACTTTATTTATACTTAGAATTGCCCCATGACTAAGAAAATTGTTTGACAAGGTGTATCAACAGCAATCAATATGTGCCTACTTAGAACTGAAATTACACCTCTGGAAATGTATCCTGAGGAGAACGTGCAAATGCAGAAAGCTATACGCACATGGATATGCACCACAGTAATCTTCACAACAGGGAAATGGGACATTAAAGCTGATACAATTAAAATCCAAAGAGCTGGGGGCGGTGGCTCACACCCGTAATCCCCACACTTTGGGAAGCTGAGGTGGGTGGGTCACCTGAGGTCAGGAGTTTGAGACCAGCCTAGCCAACATGGTGAAATCCCATCTCTACTAAAAATATAAAAATTAGTTGAGCATGGTGGTGGGTGCCAATCCCAGCTACTCGGAAGGCTGAGGCAGGAAAATCACTTGAACCCGGGAGCAGGAGGGAGGTTGCAGTGAGCTGAGATCACGCTGCTGTACTCCAGCCTGGGCAACAGAGCAAGACTCTGTCTCAAAAAATAAATTGAAAAATAAAAAATAAAAAACCAAACAGCCAGGCACAAAACTCACATGCTTATTCCTTGAAATGGGAAAGCAAAACAAGAATGGAAATTCCCTCCCTTTCGTACTCTAAGCCTCTCACAGAGATTCCATGAAACCGAGTCTGTTTATCAGAAGAGACAGTTATATTCCTCCCTCAGGAGTGAACTGGCCTGTCTGTGAACTGGACTGGCATCTCTGAATGGCTAAGGAAAGTCTCAGGATATGAGCGGATGGTCAGCTAGCGTTGCCTTTGGGCAACCTCAGTTCCTGTTTTCCTCAGGAGTGACAATTATCCCCCTAACATTTTGGCTCCCACATCACTAGAGACATTTTATTTGGTTGGCAAATTCACAGAAGGTGTTTCAGGATCCTGCTGTGTCAGATTCCCGCTGTGTTCACCCTTAGGCTTTTCCTCAGCAACATGGGCAGCTTCCGACATTGATGTCTCCTCATTGCCCTCCAGATCTCCCCAACAGCACGCATGTCATAACTGACCCAAGCCCACTGACCACACATACAGTTATATACTCATGAGGTATAATGAAAAGGAAAATAACTGACAAGGTAAATTATCTAGGATGTAGAAGTATACCAAAAGGAGGTTTAAAACAATGTGCATATATGTGTATCCATATAAAAAATAAAAATCTTATAGTATATGGACATTCAAAGCATAATAAAGGAAAACTACAAATGAACAAACTTGAAACTATGATGAAATGCACCAAATCCTTGAAAGACACAGGTTACCAAAATTCACACAGGGAGAAATAGATTGGAATACTCACATACCTATTAAATAAGTTGAATCAATAATTTATAGCCTCTCTAAAAGAAAGTACCGGGCCCAGATATTTTTATTGGTTAATTCTATTAACATTTAAAAATGAAATGATACCGATTGTCTACAACGTCTTCTGGGAAACAGATGCAGAGAGAACACTTTATAACTCATTCTACAGAGGTCAGTATTACTCTAACACCAAAACTAGATAAAGACATTTTGAGAAAAGAAAACTATAGACCAATACCTTTTATAAACATAGATGCAAAATTGCTCAACAAAATATTACCAAATTTAATCCTACCAAGTACTTAAAAGTTATACACCATAACTAGCCAGGATTTATCATATATATGTGAGGCTAGTGTAACATTCAAAAGCCATCAATAAAATCTACCATATCAGAGGACTAAAAAAGAAAAATAATACATCAATTGATGCAGAAAAAGTTGATTATATAACCCAACACCAATTCATGTTTCAAAGAAAACAAGCCTGTCAGCAAACAAGAAATGGAGGGCACCTTCCTCAACTTGGTGAAGAACATAAGAAAAATAAAAAATCCCATAGTTAACATCATACTTAATAGCGAGAGACTAGGCTGTTTTCACATAGTTCGAGAGCAAGGCAGACATGTCCCCTCTCTCCACTGTTACTCGCATTGTACTGGAAGTTTAACTGCAGCAGTAAGATGAGAAAAAGCAATAAAAGTAATATATATTAGAAAATTTTTTTTAAAACTCTCTTTATTCTCATATGACATTTAGTCAATGTAGAAAATTTCAAAGAATCTACCAAAACTTTCCTGGCAGCAATAAGCAAAGACAGCAAAGTTGCAGGCCACGAGGTTACTACACAAAAGTAAGTACTTTCTTATATACCAGCAATGAGGAACTGAAATTTGAAATTAAAAATCAATACCTTTCACAATAACACCAAAAGATTAAATGCTTAGGCATAAATCTAACAAAATATAAAGAGACTCCGTAAGTGGAAAACTACTAAATAATGATGAAATAAATCAAAGATATAAATAAATGAAGAGACAATCCAGATTGGTAGATTGGAAGACTCAGAATTATTAAGCTGTCAATTCTCTCTAAACTGATACATAGATTCATACACAATCCCAATTAAAATCCCAGCAAGCTATTGTGCAAATATCAATAAACTGGATAAAGTTTATATGAAAAGGCAAAGGATCTTTGCAAGGTGATAAGTGAAACAATTGTAGCGGTGAGGTCACATTATGCATTTGTCAAAATCCATAGAATTTTGGGGGCATTTTAAAAATTAATATCATTTTAAATTGACAAAAACAAAATTGCATAAATTTATGAGGTACAATATGATGTTTTTATATATATACAAAATATGAAATGATTAAATCAAGCTACTTAATATATCTATCACCTTGCTTTATCATTTTCTGTGGTGAGACATTTGAAATTTACTTTCTTAGCTATTTTGAAATATGCAATATATTATTATTGATGATTGTCACCCTGCTGCACAATAGATCTCAAAACTTATTCCTCTCATCTAACTGAAATTGTGCTCTTTGACCAGCTATTCCCGTTCTATCCCATCCCCACCCCCTCCCCCAGTCTCTCATAACCATCATTCTACTCTAAACTTCCATAAGTTCGTCTCTTCTACATAACACCAATAAGTGAGACCATGTAGTATTTGTCATCCTATGTCTGGCTTACTTCACTTAGCATAATGTCTGCCAGGTTTATCTATATTGTCTTTATTTTTTAGAGCAGTTTTAGGTTCACAGTAAAATTGTCCAGAGGTACAAAAGCTTACCATATACCCACTGCCCACACAAATTCATAGCCTCACTCACTATCAACAGCCCCCACCAGAGTGGTACATTTGTTACAATCAAATCTATGTTGACGTCATTATTAACCAAAGTCCAAGCTTACAGTAGGGTTAACTCTTGCTGTTGTACATTCTATGGTTATGAAAAATGGATAACATGTATCTACCACTATAGTATCATACAAATTCATTTCACTGCCCTAAAAAATCTTCTGTGCTCCACCTATTTATCTTTCCCAACTAAGTCTTGGCAGCCAATGATCTTTTTACTGTCTTCATAGCTGTTTTCCTTTTCCAGCACGTCATATAGTTGGAATCATACAGTATGCAGCCTTTTCAGGTTGGCTTCTTTCACCTAGTAATATGCATTTAAGTTTCCTCCATGTGTTTTCATGGCTTGATAGCTCATTTCATTTTAGTATTGAATAATATTTCATTGTCCTGATGGGCCACAGTTGACTTACCATTCACCTACTGAAAGATATGTTGGTTGCTTCCTAGTTTGGGAAATTAGGAATAAAGCTACTATAAATATCTGTGTGCAGGCTTTTTGATGGGCATAATTTTTTAACTCATTTGGGTAAACACCAAGGCATGCAGTTGCTGAATTGTGTGGTAAGAGTATGCTTAGTTTTGTAAGAAATGGCCAGACACTCTTCCAAAGTAGCCATACCATTTTGCATTGCAATGAATGAGAGTTCCTGTTGCTCCACATCCTTGCCAGCATTTGGTATGGTCAGTGTTCTGGATTTAGCTATTCTAATAGGCACGTAGTGGTATCTCATTGTGCTAAGTTGCATTGCTCTGATGACCTATGCTCATTTACCATTTGTATATCTGCATTGGTGATAGGTCTGTTAAAGACTTTGGCCCATTTTATAATCAATGGATTACTTATTATTAATTTTAAGAGTTCTTTGTACAGTTTGGATAACCTTCCTTTATCGAATGTGTCTTTTACCAATATTTTCTTCCAGTCTGTGACTTGAATTCTCATTCTCTTGGTAGTGTGTTTTGCAGAGCAGAAGTTTTATTAATAATTTTAATGAAGTCCATTTCATCAATTATCTCTTTTATGGTTCCTGACTTTGGTATTGTATCTAAAATGTCATTGTCATACCTAAGGTTATCAAAGCTTTCTCCTATGTTATCTTTTAGGAGCTTTACAGTTTTGCATCTTGCATTTAGGGTTACGATCCATTCTAAGTTAATTTTTGTGGCGAGTATACGCCCCATATCCAAATTTGTTTTTCTACATGTAGATATCTAGTTATTCCAGCACTAATTGTTGACAAGGCTGTCTTTGTATTGCCTTTGCTTCTTTGACAAAGATCAGTTGATTGTATTTATGTAGATCAAATTCTGAGCTCTCTATTTTGTTCCTTCATCTATTTGTCTATTCTTTCACCAATACCACAGTGTCTTTGTTACTGTAGTTTCATAGTAAGTCTTAAAGTAGGATGCTTGTAGTCCTCTGACTTCCTTCTCCTTCAATATTGTGTTAGCTATTTCGGGTCTTCCGCCTCACCATAAAAACTTTAGAATCAGTTTGTTGATATCCACAAAGTAATTTGCTGGGATTTTATGGGGAAAACTCATAGAATTTTATACTGTGGGATTTTTATTAGGGAAAACTCATAGAATTTTATACTGCAGAGTAAACCTTAATGTTTGAAATTAAAGAAAATGATTTATGAGATTGAGAGATCCTAGAATGGAATGTACAATGTGGGAAAAGGATCTAACTATATTACAAATGTATGAAATCATCTCCCTGAAGTGGATGGGGAGAAAAAAGGCTGACATTAGGAACTCTGGAAGTGAGTGGAGTCTATGAGACTAAAGGCAAAGAAACTTGTAAGAACCGTATGTCAGTATTGTACTTGAATTGATAAGGTTGCTTCCCATGGTGGGATGACTAACAATTCTGAAACCACTAGGCCTGTGTTTTAGTCAGTGTTCTCCAGAGTAATGGAAACTATAAGATATATATATACAGGCACACATATATATGTATATCTCTATCTCTCTATCTATCTACCTATCTGCATCTATCGATCTACTTAACTATCTATCTATTTGGAGAGAGAGAGAGAGAGATTATAATGAATTGGTTGATGTGATTCAGGTGGCTGACAAGTCTCAAGATCTGCAGTGGACAAGCAGGAGACCCAAGAAAGCAAGTGTTCTAGTTTGAGTCTAAAGGCAGAAAAAATCTAGCTCAAATGCTATTAGGCAAAAAGAATTCTCTCTTACTAACCTGTTTGTTCTATTCTTCCCTTTAACTAATTTAATGAGGCCCACTCACATAAGTAGGGCAATTTGCTTTACTCAGCATATATATTCAAATATTAATCTCATCCAGAAACATACTCACAGACACACCCTGAATGATGTTTTACCAGATATCTGGGAATTCCCACAAAAATATTCCACAATAATTTAAAAACATTTTTCTATTTCACAACATATGTTTTTTTAAAAAAACAAGTTCAATAGTTTTGGGAGAACAGGTGGTGTTTGGTTGCATGGAAACATTCTTTAGTGGTGATTTCTGAAATTCTGGTGCGCTCATCACCCAAGCAGTGTACACTGTACCCAGTGTGTAGTCTTTTATCCCTCACCCCACTTCTACCCTTCTCCCCAAGTTCCCAAAGTTCATTATATCATTTGTATGCCTTTGCATCCTCATAGCTTAGCTCCTGCTTATAAGTGAGAACATGCAACATCTGGTTTTCCATTCCTGAGTCACTTCACTTAAGATAGTGGTCTCCAACTTTAGCCAGACTGCTATGAATGCCATCATTTCATTTCTCTTTATGACTGGTGGAGGTGGCAGGGGAGTGAAGTAGACTCTGTGAGGGTCTTTGGTTGTCGATACGTTTAGTGTGCTGGTTTTCTCGAATGCTGGTTATGCTAGCAGTGAAGTTGTCACGTGGACAGACCAGAATGTTGCAGGCAGTGTAATGAGCTATTGTTTTCTCCTTCTTTGGAGCAGGGCTGTTCTGTCTTAAGTTGCTGTACTGTCCTGAGTTCGTTGGCCTCCAGCCAGGAGGTGGCACTTTTGAGAAAGCACTAGTTGCAATAGTAGAAGGGGAATATAAGCTTTGCCCTAAGTTGACCAGGATAAGTATTCAGGTTTCTCAGGTTATGGCTGGGGTCATAAAGCTCTCAAGAGTTTATGTCTTTTGTGATTAGAGTTCTTCATCTGTCTTGTGGAATTTGCAGAGGCCTGCTGCTTTTTTCAAAAAATCTGTGATTTCTTTCTGTTTTCCTGGTATGCTTCTGCAGTGGTTCCTGCAGCAAAAGTTTACAGTGTGAGTCTCCACATGATGTTCTGTTCATCAAAGTGGGAGCTGCAAGTCAACCCTGTCTCCTATCCACCATCTTCCCTCTAATTTTAATTCTATTCCACAGCATATGTTCTGATGATTAATTTTATGTGGCAACTTCAATGGATGTTATGTGTTCCATTCATGTTATACTGTCCCATCACAATATATACTGAGGAACAGAACAATTAAGTAAATGGATAGCAGATAGTTGCAGCCAGGGTTTTTGCTGTTGTTATATGAGGTTGTAGATAAGCAAGGGAAGATGCTAGAATGATCCATGTGGTAATGAATTCAAGTTGAGACTTGAATAATAGATACAAATGGTTACAGATAATTATATATAGAAATATGTTTATTGTCAGCTAACAGGGCCCAGAAGTAATAACACCCCAGTAGCAATGAGCACATCTTGTACCTAGATCTTGGTTGCTAAAGCTGTTACCCACTGCTACCCACTGTTAACATGATGGTTAATTTTATGTGTCAGCTTAACTGGGCTACAGGTGCCCAGATATTTGGTCAACACTATTTTAAGTATTTCTGTGAGGATGTTTTGGATGAGATTAAGATTTGAATCCATAGACTGAGTAAAGCAGATTGCCCTCCCTATTGTGGGTAGGCCTTATTCAATCAGCTGAAGGCCTGAATAGAACAAAAGTCTGACTGACACTCCCTCTAGTAGGAGAGAATTCTCTTACCTCATGGCCTTCAAACTGGGACAATAGCTCCCTCTGGTTCTACAGCAGCTTCCAGCCTTCAAAGTCAAACTGATACATCAGCTCTGCAGATTTTGGATTTGCCATTCTCCGTAGTTATATTAGTGAATTCCTTAAAATAAATCTCTTTATACATTTATCTCCTATTGGTTCAGTTTATCTGAAGAACCCTGACTAGGAGCAAGTGGTCCTTGGAGAAATGGCTGATTTTAGGACTACGGCAGGAGACATAGAAGATGATCCTGGAGCATCTTGCCATGTCAGAAAGTAAGGAAGCTTTTTAAATAACGAAGAAGCAAACAAAAATGAAAAAACACAAGGTGTCAATTAAAAGTGCTGCCAATGGCCACATTGGAAAAAGTTGAGCGATGAAGTAAATAAATAAATATATGTATTGGATTACAGTGCAAAGTACAAAATAAACCTATAATGCTATAAATAAATGACTGAGTAAATCAGTAAGAGAGGATAGACAACTGTCACATTGAAGAATTCCAAACAATTTATGTAAGTACTCCCCCAGAATGAGGTAGAGTGTAACTGTTCCCCGCTTGTGTGGGCTGTGATTAATGACTTCCTTCCAAAGAGCAGAGTATGAAAAGGAGGTGCAGTAGTCTCCCCTTATCCATGGGGATAGTTCTAAGACCCCTAGTGGATGCCCAAACCTCAGATAGTATCAAACCGTTCATATACTGGGTTATCTCCTATGCACACATACCTATAATAAAGCTTAATTTATAAATGAGGCACTGTGAGAAACCAACAATAACTAATAATTAAGTTATTGTTAGTATTTTAAGTAAAATAAGGGTTCCTGAACACAAGCACTGTGATACCCTGACAGTTGATCTGAAAATCAAGCCAGCTACAAACAGTCTCACGGACCACAGCACAATCAAATTAGGAATCAGGACTAAGAAATTCACTTAAAACCAGACAAGTTACATGGGATTTGAATAACCTGCTCCTGAATGACTTGGGTAAATAATAAAATTACGGCAAAAATCAAGAAGTTCTTTGAAACTAATCAGAACAAAGATACTGAATTTCTGGGATGCAGCAAAGGAGGTATTAAGAAGGAAATTTATAGCACTAAATGCCCACATCAGAAAGTTAGAAAGATCTCAAGTTAACAACCTAACATCACAACTGAAAGAACTAGAGAACCAAGAGCATACAAATCCCAAAACTAGCAGAAGACAAGAAATAACCAAAATCAGAGCTGAACTGAAGGAGATTGAGATATGAAAAACCATTCAAAAGATCAAAGTCAGGTGTGGAGGCTCACACTTTAATCCCAGCACTTTGGGAGGCCAAGGTTGGGGGTTCGAGACCAGCCTAGCCAACATGATGCGATCCCCATCTCTACTAAAAAATGAAAATAAATAAATAAATTAGCCGGGTGTAGTGGCCCATGCCCGTAATCCCAACTACTGGAGAGGTTGAGGCATGAGAATTGCTTGAACCTGGGAAGCAGAGCTGGCAGTGAGCCAAGATCATGCCACTGCACTCCAGTTGGGTGATAGAGTAAGACTCTGTCTAAAAATAATAATAATAATAATCCAGGAACTGTTTTTTTTTAATTAATGAAGTAGATATACCACTAGCTAAACTAATAAAAAAGAAAAGAGAAGACTCACAGCTGAATTCTACCAGATGTACAAGAAGAGCTGGTACCATTCCTGCTGAAACTATTCCAAAAAATTGAGAAGTGACTCCTCCCTAACTCATTCTAGGAGGCCAGCATCATCTTGATACCAAAACTTGGCAGAGACACCACAAAAAAAGAAAAGTTCCAGACAATATCAGTGATGAACATTGAAACAAAGATCCTCAACAAAATACTGGCAAATCTAGCAGCACATCGAAAAACTTATCCACCATGATCAAGTAGGATTTATCCCTGGGATTCAAGTTTGTTTCAACATATACAAATCAATACATGTGATTCATCACAATAACAGAACTAAAGACAAAAGCCACATGATTATCTCAATTGCTGCAGAAAAGGCTTTCAATGAAATTAAACACCGCTTCATGCTAAAAATTCTCAATAAATTAGGCATTGAAGGAACATACCTCAAAATAAAAAGAGCCTTCTGTGGCAAACCCACAGCTAACATCATACTGAATGAGCAGAAGCTGAAAACATTCTCTTTGAAAAGCTGTACAAGACAAGGATTCCCTCTCTCACCACTCCTAGTCAACATAGTATTAGAAGTCTTATCAAGGGCAATTAGGCAAGAAAAGAAACAAAGGCATCCAAATAGGAAGAGAGAAAGTCAAACCATCCCTGTTTGCAGATGGACATGATTCTATATCTAGAAAACTCCGTAGTCTTGGCCCAAAAGCTCCTTTAGTTGATACACAACTTCAGAAAAGTTTCAGGATACAAAATCAACATACAAAAATCATTAACATTCCTGTACACCAACAACAGCCAAGTCGAGAGCCAAATCAGGAAAGCAATCCCATTCATAATTGCCACAAAAAGAATAAAATACCTGGGAATACAGCTAACCAGGGAGGTGAAAGATCTCTACGATGAAAATGACAAAACACTGCTTAAAGAAATGAGAGATGACACAAACAAATGGAAAGAACATCCCATGCTCTTGGATAGGAGGAATCAATATCATTAAAATGGCCATACTGCCCAAAGCAATCTGAGCAGATTCAATCACACTGAATTATATTCAATGTGATTCCTATCAAACTACCAACAACATTCTTTACAGAACTAGAAAAAAATTATTTTAAAATTCATATGGAACTAAAAAAGAGCCTGAATAGCCAAGGCAATCCTAAGCAAAAAGAGCAAAGCTGGAGGCATCACACTACCCAATTTCAAACTATACTACAGTAACCAAAACATGGTACTGGTACAAAAACAGACACATGGAACAGAATAGAGAATCCAGAAATAAGTCTACACACATACAACCATCTAATCTTCGACAAACCTGACAAAAACAAGCAATTCTATAAGTGGTGCTGGGAAAACTGGCTAGCCATACGCAGAAGGCTGAAACTGGACCCTTTCTTTACACTATATACAAAAATCAACTCAAGATGAATTAAAGACAAATGTAAAACCCAAAACTATAAAAACCCTGGAAGACAACCTAGGCAACACCATTATGGACATAGGAACAGGCAAAGATTTCATGACAAAGACACCAAAAGCAAATGCAACAAAAGGAAAAATTGACAAATGGGGTCTAATTAAACTAAAGAGCTTCGGCACAGCAAAGAAAACTATCAACAGAGTGAACGAATAACCCACAGAATGAGAAAAAATTTTGCAAACTATGCATCTGACAAAGGTCTAATATCCAGCATCTATAAGGAACTTAAACAAATTTATAAGAATAAAACAACCCCATTAAAGAGTGGCAAAGGACATGAACAGACACTTTTCAAAAGAAGACATACATGTGACTAACAGTCATATGAAAAACAGCTTAACATTACTGATAATTAGAGAAATGCAACTCAAAACCATAATGAGATACCATCACACTCCAGTCAGAATTTAAAAGTCAAAAAATAACAGTTGCAGAGAAAAAGGAATGGTTTTGCACTGTTGGTGGGAGTGTAAATTAGTTCAACCATTGTGGAAGACAGTGTGGATTCCTCAAAGACCTAAAAACAGAAATACTATTTGACCCAGCATTCCCATTACTGGGTATATACCCAAAGGAATATAAATTGTTATCTTGATACTGTTATAAGTATGTTGCAGGATAAAGCAAACAAACAATATGTTAATGTCAGAGCCAAACTTTTCAGTGTGAGACAATTTAAATGTAGGTATACATTATTCTATTAGATTGGAGCAAAAGTAATCACTGTTTTTGCCATTACTTTTGCACCAACCTAATATAATCTTCTATTTGAATTGAAATATCAGTATAAGCTTCTGATTTGCTGTCTTTTTAAACATATTTTACCTTTTCCTAGCTCTGTCCATTGAAAAGACTTCACAACAAATGCAACTCAGTAATAAAACGGTCTCCTAGCATCCAAATTCTAGTTGATATATATCATTTCCCAATAAAAGCAACTAGATCTACAAGGAGAAATAAGTGATTTCATGTCCATTGCATGATCAGTACAAAGTAAGCCTGAGACATCTGGTCCTAGAAAACCAGGAACCTATCAAAACCAAATGAGGTCCTGTCAAAGGACACAGAAGCCAATCTGAAGAGCTTCCATTGCTTCAGATAGGACCATTTAAGTGCCAAAAGAATTAATGACTGCAGTGAACTAAAACATATCAAATATATTTTTTGTAAAATTGTGAATTTATAATTATATCAAAACAAAAATACCTTCTTGACTACCTTTGAAGATTGCTAGAGAACCAATCTATTATCTGAAAACTGATAAATAAAGAGAGTCAAACACTTATTCTAAGTTTCTTGAAGGAATTAAATGTTAGGTTACCTGAAAGGTAAATGACGAAAAGTTCTTCTTTGTAGAGGAATCCCAATTAATAAACGCAGAAGGCATGATAAAATCAGAAAGATGACATTTTGCAACCTCTAATGAAGTAGTGAATCTGGAAATTGATGAAATCAATGAGTATTAATATATCAGATGAAAAATATATTGTGTGAAGTGCTTTATAATGGAGGGATTGGGTTGAAACCACTGAAAGCCCCTGATCTGTCTTAACATCACAAAAAGTAGGCAATTAGTATTACATATCTTACGATATGGTGCAAGAGGGTATACATAGCATCAACTGTTGCATAGTCTTGCCTGCCACAATGGGAACAAATCTAATCGAGTCTTCACTACAACTACCAACACATAGGAAAAACTGGGGGGGAGAAGGCATTATGTGATACCAACAGGAAGCAATGAGTTAAATCCAGAATATGAACATTCTATGGAAACAAACAAACAAAAATTCCACAAATCAATGGCAAATAAAAGAAAAAGACAGGGTTCATTACAGCATTACAGAATAAATAACCTTAAAAGACATGGCAGCCAAATGCAATATATGAACCTAGTTAGGATGTTGCTTGGCGCAAGCCAGCCACAAAGAGAAATTTTTGAGATAATCAGAGAAATAAGAATATGAAGGAGGTATTGGATAGATTTAATACTGTTACACAACTAGATTATAAATTCACTATTACTCAAATATATATAAAAATATTGACAAGTGAAATGACTTGATGTCTAGATTTCCTTTAAGATACTTTAAGAAAAGAAGTAGGGGAGTTAGATATAAAAAGACTAGGGGAGTTAAATGGAACAATAATGAGAAAAATGTTGATAACTGTTTAATCTGTGTGATTCATTCATGGAGGTTTATATACTGTTCTCTTTATCTGTTGGAAATTTTCAATAATACAAAGTTTGTTTTAGCAATGAAGTGGCTTATTACACTGAGAAAAACACAAATATAGTTTGAGTTTAAATTTCTAGCAATAGTAAAAATGACGTTTCATAGAAAGCGTTCAAGTTACTCAAAAATAGCTCCAGGGAAGACAGAGGCCCTAGAGAACAATGAGACATCTATATTAACAAACTGCAAGAGAGGAAAATAATAATATTTCTAACTTAGGTTATTAGATTAACATTTTACATAATATGATATTTTAAATATAAATAAGTGGCTTCTGAACTTAATCTAGTGGAAGAAAGGGAAGCACTTCCTCTTCTCAGAAATTACCTAAAAACAACAAAGAGAACAAAAAACATAAAGGCAGACACCAGAAGTAAAAGATCTTAAAATCCCTAAGCCAAATGATAATAATAATAATAATAATAATAGAAAGTCCTCATATAAATAGAGAAATACAAACAAGGTTGTTAGGAAAACTCAGAGAGCAGATGCCATGGCTGCCGATCTCAGAAAAAGCCAGTGAAGAACACTCACAAATAAACAGATCAAAATCAAACACCACAGTAACCACAAAGGAAGACCAAACACAGCCTAACTGAGGTTTTACTACATGCCAGGCATAGTTGACTCATTTCCCTCAACTAAATCAATGTAAAGGGCATGTCCTCATGTGAAAATCCAAGAATCCCTTATTTGCAACTATCACAACTGGGTGTGTGAGCATGAGCCAGGACCCTGCTTGTCATGAAGTTTCAAGAAACTACAAAGGCAAAGTTGAATAAGAAGAGAGACAAGGTCTACTAGCAGCATTTTGTTATGAGGCAAAAAAAAAAACAGAGAGGCTGTGAATTGTGGGCCACTCTGCAGTGATATTTATTGGTTTGGCTGAATGAAAGAATAAAAGAACTATTCACACAGCCCTGTGTCACAATCAGAGCTCCTGTTAGCCTGGATATGGCCATGGCTCTTCCTCCCAGAATACTTTCTACAAATGGCAGGTCCAGAGGGGGCTCATCTCATTAAAAATCAGCACTAGCCAGAAAGGAACCATTCCAGGACTCGCAAAAGATCTGTGCATTCAAAATTGAAAAAAGTAGGCAAAAAAAAAAAAAAAAAAAGACTCATAAAGAACACTCAACAGAAAAAGGCACAACAAAATACTGAAAAATAAACACTATGAAGTGGGAAAAAGAAGAGAAAATATAGTGAGACAGTAAAAGATAAAATATTCATTTGTGGAGCACAGAAAAGAGGTAAAGAAAACATCAAAGCCATGCTTAGAAATGAAGGCCAAATTGGCCAGGTACAGTGGCTCACACCTATAATCCCAGCACTTTGGGAAACCAATGCGGTGGATCACGAGGTCAGGAGTTCAAGATCAGCCCGGCCAACATGCTGAAACCCCGTCTCTACTAAAAATACAAAAATTAGCCGGGTGTGGCGGTACGTGCCTGTAATCCCAGCTACTCGGGAGGCTGAGGCAGGAGAATTGCTTGAACCTGGGAGGCGGAGGTTGCAGTGAGCTGAGATCATGCCATTGCACTCCAGCCTGGGTGACAGAGCAAGACTCTGTATAAAAAAAGAAAAGAAAAGAAAAAAAAGAAATGAAGGCCAAACTGAAAGCAGCATAAGGAGGAAAGACATTGGCGAAGAGACAGTAATGGGCATTTGGGGGAAATGTCCCAGAATAACTGGGAAAAGCAAACCACTATGAAAAAGAGATTAGAGCCTGTTAAAAAGAGAATCAGAAAACATAGATGTGGGAGACAAAGCAGACACAACGCAATCACAATTGGAAAAGACAATATTTTTATGTTTTGTATATATGAACACATGAAATATTTTATATACATAAAACACACTCAAACACATACACACAAAACAGTCATGTATTTATTTATATACCTTTCTACAATGCAGGCTCCCTCTCTACATACGCCAGCTCCCTCCACCTCTTCCTCACTCATACAAACGCACATTGACACAAACACATATGCACAGACATGTCACCCATGGCCCAGGAAAAGCACGGAAAAATATCCAAGTAAAGATATAAGGATACACAAGGAACTGCTAATATTACTTCCTCCACAGATAGGAATTGGGTAACTGGGGAATGGCCTTGAGCTATATTATTTTGTTGTTTAGCATGTTTTACAAAAAAAATTTTAAAACATGTATCATGTATTCAATTTGTAAACAGGTAAATAATTGTGCAAGTAGTACTATTCAAAATTTAAATGGGCAATCTACTATATCTACATCTAGAATGTTTAAACATAGAGATAATCTTAATAAGCTTCTAATTTTAATATGTAATATGAAGGTTAGAGTCACATATTAAAGGAAACAATAGGGGTATGCAATTAGAAAAACCCCAAGAATGAAAAAGTACAACGAACAGTTGACCTGTTTTATTTAACAAATAAAATAAAGAAATGAAGGGAGATTTCTAAATTTCAGTGATTTAAAGGATATATCACTCAAATACAATGTTTATAGAGCTTATTTCGACCCTCATTGGGACACCAAAATATAAGAAATAGATATCAAAAACAGGGCTGTTTGAAGACTAAATAGACATTTGTTCATTTTAATTAGTATGTAAATTTTAACATACAAAAAAAGCTTTTTGGTTTTTTTTAAAGGACCTATTATTTAGATATTAATATTGAATTATTTGTTGAAGACATAATATGACTTCTGGAATTTGCTTTCAAACAATTTAGAATGGAAGAGGAAATTGGGTTGAAGTATGAAAGAAATTAGGCGGGCCATGAGTTAATCATCATGGAAGCAGGTGACAGGTATATACAGGCCCATTGCAGTGTTCTGCTTCTCTACCTGTTTAAAATTGCACCTAAAAGGTGAAACAATTATGGGGAAATGGTAATTTTTCTGTTAAGCCATTTGCAATACAGTGCGTGTGATCTCCAATATATCTGCTGGAAGAAAGTCAGACTGGGAAGAGGAGAACACTCGAGGCATGTTGATAAACAGCCTAGCATGCAGAACCTTTGCTAGAGACAGTGACTAACTCCAGCTTCATGAACTGAGAATGCTCTTATTGTGCTGAGATCTCGAGTCAAAGCTGGAGGCAGGAACATTTTCCCTGACTAAAGGAAGCGAAAATTGCAATCTCGGTGTTTCATAACTTTTGTAATAATGCAGGTGTGATCTCACTATTTGTAAAGCCCAGCCCTTCCCAACCTGCAAGCTCACCTTCCAGGNATGTCCTGGATAGTTTTCCTAAAGTTTTCTTTTAGTAGTTTCATAGCTTGAGGTCTTAGATTTAAGTCTTTAATTCATTTTCATTATTCATTATTGTGCATGGTGATAGATAGGGGTCTAGTTTCACTTTTCTGCATACAGATATTCAGGTTTTCTAGCACCATGTATTAAAGAGGTTGTTCATTCCCCAATGTAAGTTCTTGATGACTTAGCCTAAAATAAGTTCACTGTAGATGTACAGATTTGCTTCTGGTTTCTCTATTCTGTTCAAGTGGTCTATGTGTCTGTTTATATTCAACAATCATACTGTTTTGGTTACTAAACTCTGTAGTATAATTTGAAGTCAGGTAATGTAATCCTTCCAGTTCTGTTCTTTTTGCTCAGGATATCTTTGGCTATGCTGGGACTTTTGTAGTGCCATATTCATTTTAGGATTCTTTTTTCTATTTCTGTGAAGAATGCCGTTGGTGTTTTGAGAGAGATTGCATTGAATCTATAGATTGCTTTGTGTAATATGGACATTTTTAACAACATTGATTCTTCCAACCCATGAACATGGAATATCCTGTCATTTTTAAAATGTCTTTTTAAATTAATTTCATCAGTGTTTTATAGTTTTCATTGCAAAGAACTTTCACTTCTTTGGTTAAGTTAATTCCTAAGTATTTTATTTTATTGGTAGCTATTGTGAATGAGATTACTTTCTTGATTTCTTTTTTCGATTTTTAGCTATTGGCATATGGAAATGCTACTAATTTCTATATGTTGTTTTTGTATCTTGCAACTTTACTGAATTTGTTTAACAGTTCTAACAGGTTTTTGTGGAGTATTCAGTATTTTTTCAAGTATAAGATTATATCTTCTGCAAGCAAGGATAGTTTGAGTTCTTCCTTTTCAATTCAGATGCCATTTATGTATTTTTCTTGTCTGACTGCTTAAGTTAGGACTTCTAGTACTATATCAAATAAAAGTGGTAAAAGTGGGCAAACTTGATGAGTTCCAAATCTTAAATAAAAAGTTTTTAGTTTTTCCCCATTCAGTATGATACTAGCTGTGATTCTGTTGAATATTGCTTTTATTGTGTTGAGGTATTCTCCTTCTTACACTGGTTTGTTGAAGGTTTTATTTTAAATCATGAAGGGATGTGCATTTTAACAAAAGCTTTTTCAGAATCAATTAAAATGATCATATGGTTTGTGTCTTTCATTCTGCTGATATGATGTATCACATTGACTCATTTGTGTATGTTGAAACATTCTTACATCCCTGGCATAAACCCTACTTGATTATGATGATCTTTTTAATGTATTGATAAATTTGGTTTGCTAGTATTTTGTTGAGGATTTTTCAGCAGTATTCATCAGAAATATTGACTGATAGTTTTCTCTTTTTTTAAGGTGTGTTCTTCTGGTTTTAGTAGCCGTGTAATACTGGCCTCGTAGAAGACGTTTGGAAGTATTCTTTCCTCCTCTATTTTTTGGGATAGTTTGAGTAGGATTTATATTAGTTCTTTAAACGTTTGGTAAAATTTTGCAGTGAAGTCATTGGGTCCCAAGACTTTTCTATGCTGGGAGACATCTTATTATGGCTTTGATCTCATTACTGATTTTGATCTGTTCTGCTTTTGGATTTTTTTCACGGTGCAGTATTAGTAAGTTGCATGTGTCTAGGAATTTATTAATTTATTTTAGATAATGCAATTTATTGACGTATAGTTGCTCATAGTATCCTCTAGTGATCCATTGAATTTCTGCAGTATTGGCTATATCTCCTTTTTCATCTTCAATTTTATTTATTTAGGTATCTTGCTTTTTTTTTCTTAGTTGTCAGGCTAAAGGTTTGTCAATTTTATCTTTTCAGAATGCTGACTTTTCATTTTATTGATCATTTGTATTTTTTATTTCAGTTTCATTTATTTCTGCTCTGATCTTTATTATTTATTTTCTTCTACTAGCTTTGCATTTGGTTGGCTGTTACCTTCTGGTTCATTAAGATGTATCATTAGGGTTTTTTCCTGAAGTTTTTCTACATTTTTTTATATAGGCACTTATAAATATAACCTTTTTCTTAGTACTACTTTCACTGTATTCCTTAAGTTTGCTATGCTATGTTTCCATTTTCATTTGTTTCAAAAAATTTTTCAGTTTCCTTCTTAATATCCTCATGGACTCACTGGTAATTTAGAAGCATATTGTTTAATTTCTGTGTGCTTGTATAGTTTCCAAAATTCCTCTGTTATTGATATCTACTTTTATTCCATTGTGGTCAGAGAAAATATGTAATTTAACTTCAGTTGTTTTCAATTTTTAACAATTGTTTTATGAGCTAACAAATGTTCTAAATTTAATAATGATCTATGTGTTCATAAGAATAGTGTATTCTGCAGCATTGCATGAAATGTTCTCTAAATGTCTATTAGGTCCATTTGATCTACAGTGCAGATCAAGTCCAATGTTTCTTTGTTAATTTTCTGTCTGGATGATAATGTCCAATGACAAAAGTGGGGTACTGATGTCTCCAGCTACTATTGGGACTTATCTTGCTCTTTAGCTCTAATAATATTTCCTTTTATCTAGGTGCTCCAGTGTTGAATGCACCTTACAAATGCATACAGTTGTTAGATCCTCTTGCTGAATTGACCCTTTTATCATTATATAGTGACTTTCTTTGTCTCTTTTTATAGCTTTTCTTTTGAAATCTATTTTGTTTGATACAAGTGTAACTGCACCTGCTCTTTTTGGTTTTCTATTAGCATGGAATATCTTTTCCATCCTTTTAATGTCAGTCTATGTGTTTCTTTATAGGTGAAGTATGTTTCTTGTAGGCAACAGATCACTGGGATCATTTTTTTTAAAAAAATCCATCAGCCATTCTGTATTTTGATTGGTCAGTTTACTTCATTTATATTCCATGTTATATTTGATAAGCAAGAACTTACACCTGCCATTTTGTTATTTGTTTTCTGGTTGTTTTTTGGTCTTGTTTTCCTTCATTTCTTCCATCCTATCTACCTTTTAGTGAAAGTAATGTCTCTAGTGGTATGTTTTAATTTCTTGCTTCTTATATTTTGTGGATCTGATGAATGTGTTTTGATTTGAGGTTACTATGTGGCTTCCAAATAATATAACCCATTGTTTTAAATCAATGACAGTTAACAGTGGTTACATAAAGAAACACATAAACTAATAGGCCAAAAAACCCCACTGATATAAACTCTAGACTTTGACTTCATCTCTATGCTTTATAACATTTAGCTGGTTGTATTAGATCTTATTATACTGCCCATGTCTTGAAAAGTTATTGAAGTTATTATTTTTGATAGGTTTATCTTTTAGTCTTTCTGCTCAAGATATGCGTAGTTCACACACCATCATTACAGTGTTGTAATATTCTGTGGATTTTTGTTTATATACCCCTACCAGTGAGTTTTGAACATTCAGATGATTTGCTGTTGTTTATTAACATCTTTTTCAATCAGATTGAAGAACTCCCTTTAGCATTTCTTGCGGAACAGGTGTGTTATTGATGAAATCCCTCAGCTTTTGTTTGTCTGGAAAAGTCTCTATAACTCCTTCATATTTGGAGGATATTTTCACTGGATATATAATTCTAGGATAAGTTTTTCTCTTTGAGCCCCTTATATGTCATGCCACTCTCTCCTGACCTGGTCACTGCAACCATATATGCATTAGAGAGTACCCCAAACCCTCTAATACTGTGTCTCTGGCAGACTTGTAGACATACAACCTCAGTGGTCTTGAATAATATCCTGAAGAATTCTCTAAGGGAAGAGACTCGTGTTCTCTTCCCTTCTTTCTTCCAAACAAACAAAGTCTCCAACTATGCTGAGCCTCCTGGAACTAGGGTGGTGGTGTTGATACAATACCCCTGTGGCCACCATCACAGAGACTGCACTGGGTCAGACCCAAAGCCAGCACATCACTGATTCTCACCCAAGACCTGTGGTAAACATGCCTGGCTACCAACTAGGTTTGCTCAAGGCCCTAGGACTCTACAATTAGCAGGTGGCAAATCCAGCCAGGCTTGTCTTTCCTTTCATGGCAGTGAGATAACCTTGGCTCTGGGTGGGTCCAGAGATGCTGTCTGGGAGGCAGTGCTATAGTATTCTATTGTCTACAGGTGTCCTAATCTACCATCACTGTGCTTGCACCCAAGCTATAAGGCAAAGTCCTTCCCCTTCTTCCCTACTTTTTCTACAGGCAGAGGAGTCTCAGCTTGTGGTGAACGCTTCCAGCCCCAAGACTCTCTCTTCAGGTCAGTGGGCTACTCTCTGGCACAGGGCAGCTCCAGAAATGTCATCCAGCAGCCACAGCCTAGAATCAGGGACCCCAGGAGCCCTCTTGGTGTTCTACCACAATGTAACCTAGCTGGTACTTAAACTGCAAGATAAAGTCCCCTTCTCTTATTTCATGCTCTTTCAAGCCACCACAGCTGGAAATGTGCTGGGTCACACCTGAAGCCAGAACACGGTTCTGAGTCTCACCTAAGGTCTACTGCAAGTACTGCCTGACTAGCACTGTTGATTATTCAGGGCCTAAGAACTTTTTAGTCAGCGGTGATGAATTCTGTCAGGACTGGTTCTTCCCTTCAAGGCAGTGGGTTCCCTTCTGTCCCAGAGTGGAGCTGGGGCCTGGAATGGATGTACTCTGCTAGTGCTTTATTCTACCGTGGCTGAGCTGGTATCTAAGTTGTAAGAAAAGTCTTCTTTTCTCTCCCCTCTCTTCTCAAGTGCAAGGAACTGGGCTGTCCTGGAGCTGTAAACTGCACACCTAGGGTTGAGGGAGAAGTATTTCAAGCTCTCCTTTGGCCACCCCAGCTGGTGTTTCACTGGATCATGTGCACCCCAAGTCCACTGGCTACAAATCCAGCATAGCACCAGGACTCGCTCAGGAATTGCAGTCCTTGTTGCCTAGACTGCCTTTCAAGTTTACCTAGGACCCCAGAAGAGTAGAGCCCATCATGGCAATAATACAGGAGTTATTATGAAATAATTTTAGGCAGCTAGATAAGGTAAAGATTCTAGGTGGAAATTTTTCCTTTAATAGACACAACCTTTGAATCATTTCCTTTCTAACAGAAAGGCAACTTAAAGAGCCAGGCTGGCAACCTTTAATATGCAAAGGCAGGCAATTAAACACTAGGTCCATCTGGCATGGCCAATATGGCTATTCTCACCTTCTTCTCCTTATTACCAGGCATACCAAGTGACATGACCACTTTCAGATAATATCATGTGCTGAGAACATTATGGTGACCTGCATTTGCATATTAAAGGCTAAGGTGGAAGGGCTAGGTTTTTCACAGTCTACATAAATCACACACCTGGTCAAATCAATCCCCTGGGCCCTATGCAAACCAAACACCGCTTCCTCCAGCCTCCCAATATAACCAACCACTTTTCTGCTGCACATGGGCTCTCTCTTTGTTCCGAGCCCCGCTACCTCTGTCTCTGTGTGGGGGAATTGTTTTCTTCTTTCTTCTTTATTGCCTATTAAAGTTTTCACTCCTTAAAACCACTCCATGTGTGTCTGTGTCATTAATCCTGTTGGCGCGAGACAAAGGACCCTGGTGTTCCTCCATTCATAGGAGCCGCATCAGCAAAGTCTGCCCAAATTCAAATTCTGACCACTGGGATTGACAATTTCTCTTTGTCTAGGTCTCATCTAAATGTTTCCTCCATGGGTGGCAGCTGAATTCTGCCCTGTGTTGCTTTCTGCTGTTACAAGGCAGCTACGTTCCAATGCAAAAATCCCACAATTACTGCACTCCCCGTCGCCCAAGAACACAGATTCTGTCTCTGGGGGAAGAGTGTTGTAGGTGATTCAAGAATCCCCTTGTTCCCCACTTTGGTGACTCTTTCAGTGATGCGAAGTTGAAATCAGGTACTGTAATTGCTTGCTTGATTTTTGAATTTTTATAAGGTGCTTTTTTATGTGAATAGTTGTTCAATTTGGTGTCCCTACAGAAGGAACAATCATTGGGAGGCTTCAGTTCCACCATCTTGCTCTGCCTTTATCTGTTTCAATATTTTTGGTACACTTACTGTTGGATATTTGCAATTAAACTTTTTATTTTAAAGTTTTTTCTATGTATTTTACTTTGAATTTTATTTAAATTAAAATAATGTGAATTTTATCAAATATGTATTCCTTATATATTGATTTTATTATATTGTTTTCCACTGTTAATTTTTAATTGTTGGATATATTTCCTGATTGATAAACCTTAGCACTACTGTAAGAAGCCCTGTTTGGTCACAGTATACCTTTCTTTTGGTTTCTCTTTGATAGAACTTCATATAGAATTTTTAATCTACATTTATAATGGAGTTTCTTTTTTTCTTCAGCTTTGTTTTCTTCTTTGTTTTTTGTTTTTAGTTGACACTTAATAATGGAACGTATTTATGGGATACAGAATGATGTTTACATACAAGTATATGAGGCATAATGATCAAATCAAGGTATTTAGCTTATCATCATTGCAAACATTTATCATTTCTTTGGGTTGTGAACATTCAAAATCCTGTCTTCTAGTATTTTATTTTATTTTATTTTTTTGAGTTGGAGTCTCTCTCTGTCACCCAGGCTGGAGTGCAGTGGCGCAATCTTGGCTCACTGCAAGCTCCACCTCCCAGGTTCATGCCATTCTCCTGCCTCAGCCTCCCGAGTAGCTGGGACTCGCCCGGCTAACTTTGCATTTTTAGTAGACATGGGGTTTCCCCATATTAGCCAGGATGGTCTCGATCTCTTGATGTTGTGATCCGCCCGCCTTGGCCTCCCAAAGTACTGGGATTCAACTTTCACCCTACTGTGCTCCAGAACACTAGAACAGTATTCTTCTCATCTACTTACTGCTTTGTATCCATTAACCAACCTCTCTCTATCCTCTTCTTTCCCCTACCTTCCCATCCTAAACTGTGGTTTAATAACCACAGTTCTCTTCTATGAGCTCAGAAATGTTTAGCACCTATATACGAGAACAGGTAATATTTATCTTTTTATGCCTCGTTTATTTCGTAATGTCTTCTAGGATCATCCACTTTGCAAGCACATGACAGAATTTCATACATTTTAAATTTTTCATTCTTTTTTATCTTGTGTATATACACCATATTTTCTTCATGTAATGAAGTTTTTTGTGGTTATTATTATCTTTATTATGATTTGGTATAAAAATTATGCTGAATTAATGAAAGAGGTTGCACAATCTTTTAACTTTTTACTTTATGCAAAATATTTTCATGAGTTGATTTGAAATATGAAATAAAATGGGCTACAAACTTATCTGCTTCTGATACCTTTGTAATAGACTGTCAATCAACTTCCAGTCACTTTAACGCTAAGTATTCTATTAATTTTCTTTTTTCAACTAAGAGGTTGTTTTTGACCCCTTTATATCTCAGGAAATAATTTTTTCCTTCATTTTTTAAATGAACTGGTAATTCTGTACCTACTTCTAAAACATATCAGATACAAAATTACTGTGTCACTAGCAATTTGCTTAACAAGTCTCTAGAGAAACATGTTACATATTATCATAAAATTGATGTTCGATCCTGTATATTAACCAAAAGACTGATAATCTGGATGGTAACTGAATTTATATAATTCACATTTAATTCTTCTTTGCTTTTATGTTCCATGCTCTATAAGTATATTTAATGTTTAAATAACTTCAAAATATTTGCACTGTGAACCAAAAAATGACAGTTTTCTAATCTTTTCTCCATGCTAATGGCTTATTTGAGATTTAGCCATTATGCAAAATACTCAATAAAGTTTGTGAATGAATCAATGAACAAATACATGCATGAATGCTGCAATTAGTCTACAGACTCTTCCTGGTGTACAATGCTTGCAAAACAAACCTTGAATGTATAATACCTACTCACATGACTTAAATGATTACTAGTTAAGTCAGGCAAACAAGTTTTTTTGTGTCAATTCAAGTTTAAAATGAGTTTATCAAGGTCCCTTATGATTTATAAGGGAAACAACCAGATCGATATTGCACAGGAGGTCATAGCTTTATACATGTCATGGAACAACTAATAGCAAAGAAAACATATTCATCAACACATTCTCAAGCTTATGAAATGCAGCTCAATATTTGAATTTTAGTGAAGAGATGTATATGGTAAAGTCTGCTGAAAATCAGTGAACAGATTATTGTTGAGATGACCAAACAGCAAGTGAATAAACTGCAGATCAAAAGAAAAAAGTTTTGGTATTTGATTATCAATCAAATTCAACAGGAACACGTAAATTCACACAATACCATATTCAGTCAGCATTAATAAAAGGCTCAGAACACAGAAAACAATATCAGGCAAACAGCAGCATCACAATGCCCTCAAAAATTAGACATTACTTCGAATGCTTCGTAATGGGAATGCATTTTAATTGTGAGGTTGGTATAGGCTGACATGAGCATTGGACTCATCATCACAAGGAAGTCAAGAGCTTCAGAGATTATCAGCTTAAATATCTTGCTACTTACATATCCTATATGAGGATATATGATTTAATCTGGAAATTCAAAATAACAGTATAAATAATTTTGGCTGACACGTATAGTTGGTTAGGAAACTCCTTGGATTAAGAATCAGCACATAGCAATCAATGTAGTAAATTTGCTAAAAGTTTGTAGTGATTTTGCCAAAAGTTTGAGTAAGGGTGAAAATTTCAGGGTATAGAAATAATTTAGAGTACAGAAGTTAATTTTTTTTCTTCTTCTATAGGCAAAGAATCCTATCAATACATTTGAAGTCAGACTTTGTTTTTATTAAGTAAATGGAACAAAAACTAATAGAATTTACATTGGGCAGTTATAAACAATATATGAACCATACCTAATAAAAAATGGCTGCAATATAATGTAGTGATAACCCCATACAAATGTCATTGCAATTTTCCTTTCTTAAATTTTCTCCTCACTCGCCATTACCATTCCTATCACTGCCCAGAAACTGTTATGCCTACTTTGCTTATAACCATACTCACTTTTATACTTTACTGATATTAGTGAATATTTAGTGTTTATCAAGAAAAATGAATAAAATTGGAATAATACAACAATGTCTTCATTTTAGCCAGGTTTAAGAGTAGAAAAACTAAATAATTTGTTCAAAAGTGCACAATTTAAACTTAGATTTAAATGTACTCTGATTTAAACTTTGATTTATTCCAAACTCATACCATTGTTCTGTGCATTAAACTCACAAGACTTTAAAACATAATCTTTGGATTATAATACTAACTAAATGATTATCTACTGACATGTACGGTTTATAGATTTATAGATTTTCTTCTAACCAACTAATATACTTATCTTTTATTCTAATGCCTAATTGTAAATAAAATGGTGATGACATGAATGATAGAGCTCCATGAAATCCATCCTCTAAATGATCATGAACAACGTTAACTCCAACATTTTGAAGTCGTGTGACATACATAAGTCCATCATCTCTTAGAATATCATATTGACAGGTGACGATATAAGTTAATGGACACTTTTGTAACTGGGAATCATTCACTAACAAGGGTGATAACCTACTATCCAAAAGTGCTGAATATGATAAATGAAGTTTTCCAAGAACTGGTTCCATATAAATATAGTTCTTTTTATATTTATCAGGAAGAAAGTTACTCCAGTTGACAAACTTGAACAGATGTCTTGATTCTTGAGGCATATGTTGGTTTTTTCTCATTGCCTGAGGAAGTGCTTCATCTCTAGTCAAATGTAAGCATAACATTTTAATTGCCATATCCCTTGTTAGCAATAGGCCATGTTCATTTTCTTGGTGAGATGGCATGAAAGAATCAATTACTTGTAAACCTGGATAAATTAAAGCTTGAGCCTTAATTTTATTTTTGAATACTGGGTCATTCTTTAGCTGAAAATATATAATAAAATGTGAATTAGTCAAAGACTTTTAAGCTATAGAAGTTCAAGTCTTCACTTCAATAACATGAGTTATTATAAGATAAACTTACAAAACCAACAGTACTCAATGACTATTTACAAAATATTTATACTACATCTCAGGAACATTAAACTGTTTTATTCAAGAAGGCCAAGTAAGGTGGCCAAATAGAAGCCTCCACCAATCATCCTCTCCATAGGAACATCAAATTGAACAACTATCCATGCAAAAAAGCACCTACCTAAGAATAAAAAATCAGGTGAACAATCACATTAACTGGTTTTAACTTCACTGAAAGAGGTACTGGAGATATTAGGAAGACAGCCTTGAATTGCTGACACCTCTCTGCTAGAGCAGTGCAGAAGGGAAATGTGGGATTGGAGCCCCCTCAGAGGACCTAATGGGGCACTGCCTAGTGGAACTGTGATAACAGGGCTACCATCCTCTAGACCCCAGAATGGTAGATCAACCGACAGCTTGCACCACGTGCTTGGAAAAGCTGCAGATACTCAACACCAGCCTATGAAAGCAGTCAGGAGGGGGGCTGTACCCTGCAAAGCCACAGGGGTGGAGCTGCCCAAGATCATGGGAACCTACCTCTTGCATCAGTTTGACCTGGATGTGAGATCGCAGTCAAAGGAGATCATTTTGGAGCTTTAAAATTTGAATGCCCTGCTGGATTTGGGACTTGCATGGGGTCTGTAATCCCTTTGTTTTGGCCAATTTCTCCCGTTTGGAATGGCTGTATTTACCCAATAGCTGTACCCCCATTGTATCTATGAAGTAACTAGTTTGCTTTTGATTTTACAGACTCATAGGCAGAAGGGGCTCATCTTGTCTCAGATGTGACTTTGGACTGTGGATTTTTGGGTTAATGCTGACATTAGTAAAGACTTTGGGGGACTGTTGTGGAGACATGATTGGTTTTGAAATGTGAGGACATGAGATTTGGAGGGGCCAGGGGAGGAATGATATAGTTTGGCTGTGTTCCCACCCAAATCTCAACTTGAATTGTATCTCCCAGAATTCCCACATATTGTGGGAGGGAACCAGTGGGAAGTAATTGAATTATGGAGGCCAGTCTTTCCCGTGCTATTCTCATGATAGTGAATAAGTCTCACAAGATCTGATGGGGTTTTCAGGGGTTTCCACTTTTGCTTCTTCCTCATTTTTTTTCTTGCTGCTGCAGCGTAAGAAGTTACTTTCACCTCCTGCCATGATTATGAGACTTCCCCAGCTATGTAGAACTGTAAGTCCAATTAAACCTTGTTTTCTTCCCAGTTTCAGTATGCCTTTATCAACAGCATGAAAACGGATTAATACACCTACTGTCACTACTGCTATTCAACATAGTACTAGAAATCCTAGCTAGAGCAATCAGACAAGAGAAACATAAAAGGCATCCATATTGGAAAGGAAGTAGTCAAATTATCCTTATTTGCTGGCAATGTGGTCTTATATTTGGAAAAACCTAAAGACTCCACAAGAAAACTATTAGAACTCATTTGAAAAATAAAGTTGCAGGATACAAATTCTACATATAAAAATCAGTTGTATATATCAAAACGTCTTGCATACCCTTAGATATATATACCTACTATGTACCCACAAAATTTAAAAAGAAAAAATATTAAAAATTAAAATTAAAAATATTTTAAAGTGCTCATATATATGTATATATATATAACTGATATATATATGCCAACAGTGAAAACTGTGAAAAAGAAATTTAAAAAGTAATCGCCATTTACAATAGCCACAAATGAAATTGAATACCTAAGAATTAATTTAACCAAAAAGTGAAAGATACCTATAATGAAAGCTATAAAACACTGATGAAGAAAATTGAAGAGGACACAAACAAATGGCAAAATACTTCATGTTTCTTGATTGGAAGAATCAATATTAAAATGTTCATAGTACTCAAAGTAATCTACAGATTCAATGCAATGCCTATCAAAATACCAATGACATTCTTCACAGAAATAGAAAGATGATCCTAAAATTTATGTGGAACCACAAAAGAACCAGAATAGACAAAGCTATCATAAAAAAAAAAAAAAAAAAAAAAAACCAGACCTGGAGAGATCACATTACTTGAGTTTACATTATACTACAGAGGTATAATAACCAAAACAACATGGTGCTGGCATAAAAACAGACACATAGACCAATGGAACAGAACAGAGAAACCAAAAGCAAATCCACACACCTACAGTGAACTCATTCTTGACAAAGGTGCTAAGAACATACACGGGGGAAAAGAAATCCTCTTTAACACATGGTGCTTGGAAAACTGGATATTCATATGCAGAGGAATAAGACTAGATCACTATCCATCACCACTTACAAAAGTTGAATCAAAATAGATTAAAGACTTAAATCTAAACCTCAAACTATGAAACTGCTACAAGAAAATATTGGGAAACCTCTCCAGGACATTGGTCTGGGCTAAGATTTCTAGAGTAATACCCCACATGTGCAGGCAACCAAAGAAAAAAAGGACAAATGGGATCACATCAAGTTAAAAAGCTTCTTCACAGCAACAAAACAATCAAAAAAGTGAAAAGACAACCCACAGATTAGGAGAAGATATTTGCAAACTACCCATCTGACAAGGGGTTAATAACTAGAATATATAAGGAGCTCAAACAACTAAATAGAAAATATCTAATAAACTGATCAAAAAAAATGGGCGAAAGATTTGAATAGACATTTCTCAAAAGAAGACATATAAATGGCAAAGAGGCATATGAAAAGGTGCTCAACATCATTGATCATCAGACAAATGCAAATCAAAACTATATGAGATACCATCTCATCCCAGTTAAAATGGCTTATATCCAAAGATAGGCAATAACAAATGCTGGCAGGGGTGTAGAGGAAAAGGAACCCTTGTATACTATTGATGGGAATGTAAATTAGTACAACCACTATGGAGAACAGTTTGCAGCTTCCTCAGAAAACTAAAAATTGAACTACCATATGATCCTACAATCCCACTGCTGTACATAAACCCAAGAGAAAGAAAATCAGTATGTTGAAGAGATATCTGCACTCCTATGTTTGTTGCAACACTGTTTACAATGCTGAAACATCGTAAGCTAAGATTTGAAAGCAACCTAAGTGTCCATCAATAGATGAATGGATAAAGAAAATGTGGTACATACACACAATGGAGTACTATTCAGCTGTAAAAAAGAATGATATCCAGTCCTTTGCAAAACCGTGGATGGAACTGGAGATTATTATGTTAAATGAAATAAGACAGGCACAGAAAGACAACCATGCATGTTCTTAATTATTTGTGGCATGTAAAAATAGAAGCAATTGAACTCATGGACCTAGAGAGTAGAATGGTTACTAGAGGCTGGGAAAGGTAATGGAAGGATAGGATAGAGGAGAGGATGGTTAATGGGTACAAAAAATAGAAAGAATGACGACCTACCATTTGATAGAAAACAAGGTGATTACAGTCAATAATAACTTACTAGTATATTTTAAAATAAACAGTGTAATTGGATTGTTTGTAACTCAAAGGATAAATGCTAGAGGGGATAGATACTTCATTTTCCAATATGTGCTTATTTCACATTGAATACCTGCATCAAAACATCTTGCGTACCCATAGATATATATACCTACTATGTACCCACAAAAATTAAAAAGAAAAAACAAAAAAGAAAAATTTGGAGGTCAGGAACTGTATCTTAAAGGGAGAGTACAGATTAGTCTGGTACCTTTAACACACCAATTTTGTGTGTGTGCATGTGTGTTTTCTTTTAAAGTGCTCATATGGGCATCTCGTGTACATGTCCTCAACACGCCATTGTTATTCCTGATTATCTTGGTATCAGTATTTATTCTCCCATACCTTCACAGCACCTAGTTGCCATCTTCCACTGACCTCTTTAGATTAAGTGCTTAGGTTTTTGAAGGTTTTTATTTAGCAGCTTACTCTTGGCTCTACTTTGCCTTTGGACTTTTTTTTTCATTGCTCCTTTAGCTCCACACCAGCAGGCTGTGGGCCCATCCTGAGGGGAGATGTCAGTTGAGTACAGTTGCAAAGTGCTGAAAAGTGCTGGTCTATAACTTTAATTCTGACTCAGACACGTTTGGGATCCGTCAGTGGCTCTTACTGATTTTAGCGGACTTTCAAAGAAGTAGCTTCCATAGACACCTGTGCCTGGTATTTATCCTGCTCCAGAAAGTCTGAAGCACTACTGAATATGCTCTCATGTCCCAAATGGCTTCAAGGTCATCCACCTCGACATAGCTCTTTCCTGGGCTAGATGTCCTTTTCAAGAGTTTTATTTCATTCCCTGCACCAAGCACATCATTCCTGTCTTCTATATTCCATCTCTGGACCTTGTCACTGATTCACAAGTGCATCTCCCATTTATCCAGCGATTTGGGTGTGTAGTATCTGGTCTTCCAAGTCTCACCCTCCTATGTGTGGCCTCCCATAAATGACAATAGATATACACAAGATATTCATTGAGTGTTTAACCTAGTGAGTAATCTTCCTCACCTAAATCACCAATTATTTTTTTCATCGAGTTTAGCTGTAATTCCCACTAATTTCCCTTTTTCCATAGGCTCCCTTATTCCTTTCCTTCATTACAGCATGAAGAAGGTTTGACAGTGCCTGGATAAACTATGGGCAACCATAAATCCCAGCAAGAGAGGTTATTTTTGCTTTATCCTAGAACACATACTCAACCCATACTGGCTGCTAGGGGACTTCCACTTGGGGCTTTCTGGGTGCTCAATATCATCAAACTTCTACCCTGCAGACTCCATCCTCTCTACCTTGAGGATTAACCATTCCAATCTCTGCTCCGTACTTCTCCAAAGCAACCACACATACCACTCTGTGTCCCCCTGAAGCAATGCACTAAAACAGTCTCACATTCAAAAGCATACTCAGTGATATGATTTCCAATACCCAATCTACTAGCACAGAAGAGACTGAAAAGAAATATCACACAGAGTTTGAAAGTACAGGCCTTGGAGCTCTTCACAGTTAGTTTGAGTTCTGGCTTTACAAGATATTCATTTTATGGCATTGTGCTGACAAACTCACCTAACTTTTCAAAGCCGCAGTTTTCTGATCTCTAAATTAATGATTTTATTAGTCAATACTGTATATGGTTTTTGTATGGTGAAAATGAGATGAAACTCATGAGGAAGAGTTCCAGGAATGTAATAAGCGTTCAATAAAGATTAACTATATTTAGTATTATCACTATAGGCAGTGGAAAAGAATTATCTTTTCTGAAAATGTTCATGTTCTAGCAGGTAAACGATTAGCTTGGCTCCATTTTTGTTTGAAGAGACACAGGTGAAGTCTGATGTGGTTTGGCAGGTGAAAAGATACAATAAACGTTAAATTAAAAATAGGAAAAATAATTGAAAACATTAGCTCCATAAGATATGAAAGCCTATTGAAGTTCATAATGTTGGTAACACAGAGGCAATAGTATATTAATGATTTTAGAGATAGAACAGATTATATGTAGACATATAGATAAGAAATATATACTTTATATGAAATATTTTTATCAAGTTTCTAAACCAGAAAATTTTTGTAAGATTAAAGGCAATGGGAAAACTAATAAAGAAAAATAATAATAGCCAGGTTTTTCCAGTATTTTACAAGTTTAAAGTTTTCTAAGAGTGAAAGAAAGAAAAACTTTTTAGAAGATGCGCAAGACTATATCCACATAAAATATATAAACAGACTCACAAAAAAAAATTCCAGACAAAGGTTATCTTTAGTTAACAAATAATTGTACTCTTTAAAGAAAAATATTCTATGAAACAAATTAGCAAAGACTATGAATAGAGAGCTTAGAAATCATTCACATTTTAAATTTTACCAGTAAAAAGTATTCTATTTCACTGGTAGTGAAAGAAATGTACATCAAAACTATAGTGGAAATAATATCCCTTTACCACTGTAAAAAAAAATAAGACCATTGTAAATATGATTAAGTACTGCATGTGGGAT
The DNA here is from genome assembly GCF_003255815.1 of Theropithecus gelada. NCBI lineage: Eukaryota > Metazoa > Chordata > Mammalia > Primates > Cercopithecidae > Theropithecus > Theropithecus gelada. The sequence goes on from NC_037669.1 coordinate 128,489,988, forward strand.
TGGAATGAATCCAACACCTATCTACATTTCTAGTGTCTAAGCAAACTGGTAAAACTCATTGAACAAACAGTATGTCTCTCAAACCTTAAACACCAAGTTTTTCGACTTCTGAAAATCTACCCTAAGTCAGTAAGACTAACTATGGAAGAAGTGGCATGCCTCAAGAATTTCTTTACACTGCAATTCAGAACAGATATTGGCAATAAGAAGTTTTGAGCCTATCTAAAACCAGAGAGTACACATCTTTTGAGCTGCTGTCTATATCTCTTGTTTTTCTTTCAGAAAAATCATTTCCTGCTTTGGAGGTTTGTTAATAAAACTTTTTATTTTATTATTCTCATACCTTCTATTTGTGTGATGATGTTTCCATCATTCCACATAAACAAAGAATATTCAGATAATTTCTGAAAAGCTTTTTAGAACTTTATAAGATTTGTATGGATTGTTGTATTAATAATTTAAGGTATTAATTTAATCTGAATTTTATCATTTAATAAGGGCAGGGAAAGTTACCTTAAAAGGTGAAATGACCAGTTTAGAGATAGGTAACATATACTATTGATATTATTGGAATAATTTTCAAAAATCTTTTTTAAAACTTTAAAATTATTACATTCAAAGCTCTACATACAGACATGTGGTCTTAGGAATAACTGCACATAAGCATTTAATCCCTTACTCCACCCTCCACTCTGCTCTGCTTGTTAGAAAGCTCTCCTCGACATTATCTGCCCTCTACCCTGTGTTGAGAGTGCTGCCCTGAACTCTCTCTCTCTGCTCATCAGTTTGCCACTGCAGACAGCGAAGGTTTTAATCCATGACCAGAACTCCACTTGCCTCATCTCTTTGAAGAAACATGGATCCTCAAAGCTAAGGGCCCAGAGGGGCTCTGAGATCATGAAGAGAGGAACAGGATTTAAGTTCGTTTCCAATTTTTTTTTTTTTTTTTTAGAGACAGAATCTCGCTCTGTTGTCATGTTGTAGTGTAGTGATGCGATCTTGGCTCACTACAACCTCCGCCTCCCGGGTTCAAGTGATTCTCCTGCCTCAGCCTCCTGAGTAGCTGGGATTACAGGTGCGTGCCACCACGCCTGGGTAATTCAGCTAATTTTTGTATTTTTAGTAGAGACGGGATTTCACTGTATTGGTAAGGCTGGTCTCAAACTGGTGACCTCGTGATCTGCCTGCCTAGGCCTCCCAAAGTGCTGGGATTACAGGCATGAGCCACCATGCCCGGTTCATTTCCTCTCATGCTAAATGGGATATGCCGAGAAGTCACCTTCATTCATAGTGGTTTTATTTTGTTTTATTTTTACTTAAAGGCACAATAAGAACTTACAAACTAACTTTTGAAACTACGTCCCTTTTGTAAGCAGGGGCTGTTTTATAATTGGAAAGGGTATTCCTCCGCTTATGTTAATTTTGTTCCATTAAATAGTGGGAATTACATATTAGACTGAAATCATTTTTCAATATTTATTTGGGCAGTTATTTAATTACATATGACAAGGATTTTAAAATCAGGTAAATTTTCTCTGTCAGTAGTGATTCTTCTACACAAGCATGACACAGGGCCGATGTTATCTGATGACACTCTACAGGGTTTAAAACATGGATTACGCTTGCAATTGACCTAGGGAGAACAACAAGCCTCTGTCATATTAAATGGTAGTCCTGGACATTGGCATAGTTTTCTTAAAATTGATGGGACAAATAAGAGCCTTATTTAAAATTATGTGCAACGTCCCCTCAATGCCTTTAAAGCCATATCTATCTAAGATATACTTATATAAAAAGGGACAGAAAGTTGCTTGTATGTTTGTTCAGTTTTGCTCTTTCAAAGTTGAAAATATAAGACCAATAGAAAGATTGTAACTGAAATAAAATGATTCTCTTGTATTCAAATTACAGTATGTGTGTGAATTGTAAACATCCATAACACATAGAACATACCAGCTGAGTCACTGTTGCTGTCAATGTAGCCCCGCAACTATCACCTGCAATACAGATTCGCATGGGATCCACTCTGTATCGTTCAAGAATTTTGTCCTGTAGAAAGAACTTGACCACAGAAAGAACATCTTCAATGGGAGCAGGGAAATAATATTGAGGAGATAGTCTAAAGCTTCAGGAAAAAAAAAAGCAACAAAGCATTTATGATTAATCTTAGGTTATATATATCCAAATATCTATCAATTTAAGCAACTGATCCATCAAACATAATTGACTCTACTTTAACTTTAATTTCATCAATTAAACCTGGCTTACTACTAACTTTTGTTTTAAAATAAAAAGTAGATGCTGGTATAAAGGTTATAAAATGTTGGCTCTATAGGGAGATGAGAAAGAGAAGGATGTGTTTTCACTCTAATAAAATTTTTAACAGAAGAGCAATCAGGAGGTGCGGTACCCCGTACTATTCAGTAGATTCTCAATGTAGTTGGTGGCTCAAGAAAAATCTTTTACTTTAAATTGACAATAATAATTTGTAAAAATTTTTATTTAGAAAATATTATATAAATTATAATTAAATTATACTTTTACAAATTTATGGGTTTCAAAGTGATGTTATGATTTATGAATATAACATAACATAATATGAAATAATTAAAATGAGCTTGGTAATATATCCATTACCTCAAATACTTAATATTTTTGTGGTAAAAACATATGATATTTATTATCTTTGTGCATTACTTTGTACATTACTAAGTATATTCAGTGTATTGCACAATAGAACTTAAAAAGAATTCCTCTTTTTTAACAGATTTTGTGCCCCTTAACCATCATCTCCCCATTGGTCTTAACCACTGGCCTCTGTAACCACCATTCTACCCTCTGCTTCTGTGAATTCAATGATTTTAGTTTCCACATATATGTGAGAACCTGTGACATTTGTCTTTCTGTGCCCGGCTTATCTCAATTAGGGTAATGTTCTCCAGTTCCATCCACGCAGTCACAAATTACAGAATTTCCTCTTTTTTGAGGCTGAACAGTGTTCCCTGGTGTATATGTACCACATTTTCTTTATCCATTCGTCTGTTGATGGACACTTAGTTTGATTTCACATCTTGGCTATTGTGAATAGTGCTGCAATGAACATGGGAGTAAGGACATATCTTTGACAAACCAATTTCCATTTTTTTGGGCAGATACCCAGAAGTAGATTGCTGAATTATACAGTAATTCTAATTTTAGTTTTTTTGAAGAAACTCAGTAGACTTTTCCATAATGGCTGTACTAATTTACATTCCCACCAATGCTATACAAGGGTTTCCTTTTCTCAACATCAGTGCCAACACTTGTTAACTTCCATCTTTTTTATAATAGCTATTTTGACAAGTGTGAGATGATATCTCATTGTGGTTTTAATTTGCACTTCTCTCATGATTAGCAGTGTTGAGTACTTTTTTCATGTATCTGTTGCCCATTTGAATGTCTTCTTTTGAGAAATGTCTATCAAATTTCTCACCCGTTTTTAACTGAGCTTTTTATTTTCTTGTTATTAAATTGTTTGAACTCAAAATACAAATATTTTTGATATTAACCCCTAATCAGATGTATGGCTTGCAAGTATTTTCTCTCAATCTATAGGTTGTCTCTGTAGAGTGTTAACCATTTTGCTGTACAGAAGCTTTTAGTTTGGTGTAATCATATTTGGTTATTTTTGTTTTTGTTGCCTATGTTTTCCGGGTCAACAATTTTCAGAACTATTGTTGGGAAGGCAGAAAATATTTTTTAAAAGGAGAAAATATAAAAGTAAATGATTTGTAGATATCTTGTATTAGAAATGTATTTAGGTGCAAATTCTATAAGATTGCATGTCTCATTTCATATCACAAGCACTACCTGAAAACTTGATTCAAAATAAAAGCTTTGAAATGTAAATAATATTTAGTATAGCAAAGAATCTTCCTTAATCATTGTAATTTATTTGTAAGACGAATTGTTGCAGCAGGAGCCACTGAACTGTCCAATTTTTTATTTCTATTGATAGTAGTAATCTTAATATCCATAATTACAGTTAGTAAATTATTCATATGGCAATACTAAGCAATAAACATTACAAAGATGGTCCTAGCAGTTTTGTCATACTATAATCTGTATCTCAAGTATCTGAAATGTAGTATAATCTAAACAAATAACATATCGAAAATGTGATTGTTACTTTAAACATGGGTAAAGAACAACAAATATCTTAAGTAATTGATAAAATTACTTATGATAAATTTGTAATTTAAGATAAAATTACTTGATAAAATTCTTGAACCAGATACTCTCTATATTACCATTTTAGAAGTATATTTAAAAATGATAAAGTGGCATACTAGGTTAAACAGGTTAAACCTATAGAGTAAAAGGGAGAATATCCTACTTAGTATAAGTTAGAAATATCTCTGAAAGCATAAGGGATTCTTCTGGTTGCTCTAAAGCAGCAATAATAAACAGGACGGCGTTAGTTCAACTTGTATGTTCTATTTGATCCTATTAATTTCTCAGAAGAATTTATACTATTTTCTCTTTTCATAAGGATGCTGAAAGTCTCTAAGTGTATTTCTGCACTCTGAAATCGGCAGGAAAGATGGAAAAAGTTCTTCATCCTGAGGATGATGGTTTTAGAAGTACAGAGTACACCTGAATACATCAGAAAGTGTTGGACATTTTGGACAATCATCAGTCTTTCTCACATATTGTTAGAAATTTTAACAAAAAATTGTGAAGTACTAAGATCTCTAATTTTGAGAATGACTTGAAATTATCATATGGTCCCAACGTTTGTCACCTGATGTTCCTCCAACCCAAAGTATCTGTAAAATTCATCTTCCTATTACCAGCTGAAATAAAACCCAACGTCCCAAATGTGGAATGGATAACTAGCTCCCTCTTTCTATGTTTGTTATATGGGGATTAAGCTGGGTCCTTCTAGGACCTTTATATTACCGGAGATTTTCACAGCTGTGTTGCCCAGAATCTTCACCCTTCAATGCCTCTCAGAGTTAACTACAAAGGAAGAGATGAAAGGAATATTGGGTCCTTTTGAGTAGGCATGGATATTGTAACAGGAGTAAAAGTTTTTAGTATAAACAAAAACTCCCTACAATTCAAGCCACTTTTGAGGCTTGGATGACTTTCTTTGGAAATGAATCCTATGTCCTGAGAGCAAGGATCATAGTATTTTTTTTTTAATCTTACTCCACTCCCACAACAACAGCATCAAGTTTGTTTGCCGTCTCTCTGTTCAGCAAGTCATAAGCCGAATTCTCTGAAATGAAAGAAATAAACATAAAACTGTACCCTGCAAATAAAGAGCAATGGAAAACCACTGATACTCATGAAACATGACAGAAGTATAGATTGTAATTAATTGGTAGAATCTTTATAATCTTCATTTTTGTCATCATGTGAAAGGACCTCTGTCAGAGTAACAAAACCTTCCTAATCCTCCACCTACCAAATCATTCCTCACCAAAAGCAAAGACATCTGATTAGTGACAATGGGAAAAGAAACTTGGCATGCCCTGCTGACCCACCAGTTTTTCTATCAGAACTCTCCTTCCACTTCCACTGTGTTGCACGCTTCAAAGGGGCATCATTCACCAAGGATGGCCCAGAGACAGGATGCTCGCTCCCTTCTGTGGTAGGTTTCACCAGGAAGAGACTGGTGGTTGTGCAGCACTGTTGAATATTATCCTGGGTATATGCGTAACTCAAGTCTGACCCATTAAGCAAGAACTAAAGACACATCCTTTAAATCCTTATTAGTAACACACACAATATTTTGGCTGTCCTCTGCTTAAATCCTGCATTGCTCAATATTTGCAGAACTATGGAAAAGAAGAAAGAACGTGTATGTCTTGACTCTCTAAAGCTGAAACACTCATTACCATGGTTTTCCATAGAACTCTAACTAGAACAAGCCAGAACTCTGAAGTTAAGTGGAACATAATATTATGATCAGTATTATAAGTTTCATGTATTCAGAGATTCAACCATAGTTCATTTCTTCAGGAACTACTAGTCATCATTACTGTCTTTTTGAATACAAAACATTAATCTAATGCCAGATATTCTTCTCATGAGCCACATTGAACACATGGAAGGACTGCTCACCAGTGGTGTGATGGTTGAACATGTGGATCTTGATCATTTAGCTACTGGTTCTACCACTTATTAACAGTAGAACATTGAGAAAATTACTTAACCTCTCTGTGTCTGTTAGTGCACCTCAAAAATTGGGACAATATCTATTCCTAGAATGTGCTTACCTAGCAAAAGAAAAGTTGACCACCCCGCTGCTTGCAGTAGCATTTTTTTTGCTTTTTTTTAAAATAACAGACCATGAAGCCAAAATTCTGGATATAATGATCAGGCTGTACGTTCTTTGAGGAAAGGAGTATTATCATTTGCTTCTTAACATCCTCGAAGTATCTAGTATGATATCCTTTGTACTCTGTGCTGTGTGGTGGTAATATTCCCTGACAGGCTAAAAGTAAGGGTATGAATGTGTGTGCATGCATCTCAGCTACGTCACTGTATCTCTTGTGGTCATCTCCAAACATTAGATGGGAACATAGAGTTCCAGGGAGGAGCTGTTTTATCAGTTCTATTTTTATTCACTCAGTTCCATGCTATGTTTTCTAATATTCTATCTAATGTTATATTTTCATTTTAAGATCAAAGTTATGCATTACATTCTAAGTCTCAATATCATTGTTCCACCACAGTCTATAGCTTGGACATGTGTTTCCTACTCAGTAGCTACAAATTGTATTATTTCTGACTCAACACTTAAAACATCTTATTCACGTCAGTTTTTCTGAAACTGAAGGCACGTCCTTAGGCAATTTCAACCTAAACTTCAAGTTTACTAACTTGAACTTCTCATTCTGTGCTGTCAATGTAAGTTCATTTAATTATAAAGGTTTTAAAGCAAAAATCTCATCTAGTGTTTTTATAATATTATTTGCCACGTGGTGTGTGAAGAAATATGTATGAACCATGATTGATACAATCTATCATACCTTTGCTAAACTACATGTACATACCACAAAAATTAGTATCATATCAGCACATGTTTTCCCAATTTTACATGTGTACATGCAATATATTTTAATATAAACATATATAATTTGCAAAATACACATATAAATTGCACTTACTGCAACTTCCGATGATAAAGGCACCACCATGAAGATAAATTACAGCTGGTCTCTGTCTTTCTGACTTCCTTTTTGGTAAATACAAACGTACTGGAATGCCACTAAAGGTGGTGTCAGTCACTGTAATGCTTTCATCTGAAATTGGTTTTGTAACGTCCAGTTTAACTAATGTGGAAAGTACTTCTTCATACTTCATAAGACCTATATTTTCAAATAAGGTAGCCTGTCAAAACAAAACAAAATGGAAAATATCAACCATTTTGCCCAAGGTCAAAATATAACTTAAGACAGTACCTGAGCAGTATCCTGGGATCTTTATAATAGACTCATTGCACTTTCTCTGAGACCAGACTCTCTGTTTGCTTATATATCCGCAAACATTCAGGAGCTTCACTTTGTCAAGGAATCAAATTAAAATCTTCTCCTGACTTTCAAGACTCTTTTTAAACTGGTATTTTTTTACTTCCTTGTACTACACACTATTTTCTTTTTTAAAAATAAGTTTACTGGGGCTGGACGCAGTGGCTCACGCCTGTAATCCCAGCACTTTGAGAGGCCGAGGTGGGCAGATCACTTGAGGTCAGGAGTTTGAGACCAGCCTGGCCAACATGATGAAACCCTGTCTCTACTAGAAAACATACAAAAAATAAGCCAGGCATGGGGGTGCACGCCTGTAATCCCAGCTTCTCAGGAGGCTGAGGCAGGAAAATCGCTGGAACCTAAGAGGCAGAAGTTGCAGTGAACTGAAATCACACCACTACACCCCAGCCTGGGCGACAGAGTGAGATTCCAACTAAAAATAATAAAATCAAATAAAATAAAGTAAAATAAAATAAAATAAATTTACTGTGTATAATTGAGGTTTACAACATGTTATAAAATATATACAGAGAGTAAAATTGTTACTAAAATAAATTCACATTTCCATTATCTCACATGGTTTTTGTGGCAAGGACAGCTAAAATCTACTTATTTTTTTAAATTACTGATACAATACAGATTTTTCACTCTAGTCTTCATGCTGCATATTAGATTTCTAGACTTGTTCATCCTACATATGATTAGTGATGCTGAGCACTTTTTAATATAACTGTTGGCCATTTTTATGTCTTTCTTGTAGAAATGTTTGTTCAGGTCTTCGTCCGTGTTTTAGTCAGGTTATTTCTTTCTGCTTTAAGTTGTAAGAGTTCTTTATAAATTTTGGATAGTAACTTTATTAGATATGTTGTTGCAATCATTTTTCTCAATCTACAGTTTGCCTGTTCATTTTGTTATTTAAAATTATTTTTAATTTTTAAATTTATGTGCAGAAGATTTTTAGTTTGATATAGCCCTATTTATTTATTTTTGCTTTTGTAGTCTGAGCTACAATAGCTTTTGGTGTGATATCTAAAAAGTCATTGCCAAAGCCAATGGCTGGTGTCAAGGATCCTTTCCCCAATATCTTCTTCTAGAAGTTTTATGGTTTCAGTCTTCCATTTAGGTCTTTTATCCATTTTGAGATTATTTCCATGTATGATATGAGAGTCCACTTTCATTCTTTTGGACATGGAAATTCAGTTTTCCCCACAGCCATTGCATTCTAACAAATACCTTTTGTTTATCTAGAAACATTTACTTTTTCTCTTATGAGATGCTCATTTGAGCCTGTTTTCTTTTTTAAATATTCTAGTTGCTTGGATGGTTTGTTTTAGAAATAGGAAAAATTTACATTATCTTTCCGAGGTCAAAAGTTTGAAGACACATCCAAACATTGGTGTCAAAATATAGAATAATTGATTTTTATTCAAGTAACATGGATAGCTGACTTCCCAATCTCTCAGCCTCTCTTCACCCAAATCTCATTTTTGAGGTCCTCATAAAAGATGTTGTTCTTTCACTATGTGAGGAGGTTAGGTTTATCAAATACTTGAGAATGCAAACTTTGAAGGGAAAAAGATTAATGTTTTGCCAAAAGAGACCTCCATCTAAATGCCTGCCAGTGAATATCACATATCCATTATCTAGAATGTTTTTCAGACAATTCTGTTGCAGATTGATGGGATATTAGTCTAGGAAATTGACAGAGGAAATGAAGACACAGTAAGAAGAGATATTTTGTAGGGAAAATTTATCTTGCAGGATACATTTGTGGAATTAGGGAGATGTGTGAGTCATTTATGTTTTCTTAAGGCTATTTTTTTAGAGCAGTGGAAAGTTCATAGCAAAATAAAAGGAAGTTAGAGCGCTTTCTCATAGGCACCCTGCCCCCCGGCATGCTTAGCCTCTCCCCATAATTAATATTCCCCACTGGAGTGGTACATTTTACAATTCGTCAGCCTACACTGGCATATCAGAATTACCCAAGTTCATAGTTTGAATTAGGGTTCATTCTTGATGTGGACATTGTATGAGTTTGGGCAAATGTATAATGACATGTGTCCACCATTGTATTATCATACAGAGTATTTTCACTGCTCTAAAAATTCTCACTGCTCCACTTATTCATCCCTCCTCCCCTATACCTAATCACTGGCAACCACTGATCTTTTACCATCTCCATACTTTTGCCTTTTCCAGAATGTCATATAGCTGAAATACTATAATATGTAGCCATTTCATATTTACTTCTTTCACTTACTAATATACATTTAAGATTCTTCCGTGTCTTTTCCTGATTTAGTAGTTCATTTCATTTTAGCACTGAAAAATATTCCATTGTCTGGACTACGATAGTTTATTCATTCACCTACTGAAGAATATCTTGGTTGCTTCCAAGTTAGGGTAATTATGAATAAAGCTGCTATAAAATCTCTGTATAGGCTTTTGTGTGGACATCTTTTCAACTCCTCTAGGTTAAATACCAAGGAGCATGATTGCGGGGTTGTATAGTAAGAATATGTTTAGATTTGTAAGAAACTGCCAAAGTAGCAGTACCATTTTAAATTCCCATCAATGAGTGAGAGTGCCTGTTGTTGCACAGCTTCGCCAGCATGTGGTGTTGCCAGTGTTCTGGATCTTTTGTGTGTAGTAATATCCCATTGTTGCTTTTGTTTACATTTCCCTGATGACAGATGAGTGGAGTATTATTGCATGTGCTTATTTGCCAATTGTATAACTTCTTTGTTAAGGTGTTTCTTAAGATCTTTAACTTATATTTAAATAAGATTGTTTGTTTTCTCTTTTTTTTTCTTTTTAATTTGTATAGATACGGGGTCTTGCTATGTTTCCCAGGCTGGTCTGGAATTCCTGGACTCAAGTGATCCTCCCACCTTGTCCTCCCAAGGTTTTGAGATCACAGGTGTAAGCCACTGTGCCCGGTCAGATTGTTTATTTTCCATTGTTGAGTTTTAAGTGCTTTTTGTGTATTTTGGATAACAGTCTGTTATCAGATATCTCTTTTGTAAATATTTTCTCAGTCTGTGGCCTGTCTTCTAACTCTCTTATCTTTCACAAAGCTGCAGTTTTTAATTTTAATGAAGTCCAACTTGTCAATTATTTCTTTCATGGATCATGCCTTGGTGTTGTATGCAAAAAAAAATCCAATATCTTGTAGATTTTTCATTTGACTTTTTAACAACCCATCTGCTGATTCTTAACCTGCTCTCAAGAGTAGCACCACACCTCCGTTTTTTACTTATTTTACTTCCATTTGCATTTCCTTCAATTATAGTTATACCTATTATCTGTTAATAGTAGGCTAAGTTAGGAGATGAAATGAGTGGTTATACTCAACATTATGGCAAGAAATTAAAAGAAACATTAATTTTCTTCTTCCCTCACTTGATTTTATTTATTTACCAGAAGAGATATAACCTTGAATGCAAGTCCCATACATTCTTTTACTTTGTTTTCCCAACAACCATAAGCTCAAGTTACTAGACAATCAACTTACCACAGATGATTTTCCAAATAATATATTCATGGAATGAAAAAATATTCAAATTTACCATAAAGTAGTTTTATGCTGCAGTCTTCTTGAATATATATATTTTTTGAGACAGGGTCTCACTCTGTTGCCCAGACTCGAGTGCAGTGGCATGGTCTCGGTTCACCACAACCTCTGCCTCCCAGGCTCAAGCAATTCTCCTGCCTCAGCCTCCCAGGCACCTGGGATTACAGATATGGGCCACTACTGCCAGGCTAATTTTTGTATTTTTAGTGGAGATCGGGTTTCACCATGTTGGCCAGGCTAGTCTTGAACTCCTGACCTCAAATGATCCACCTGCCTCAGCTTCTCAAAATGCTGGGATTACAGGTGTGAGCCACCGTGCCCGGCCTTCATGACTATCTTTAACAAATAAAAATATACTAATCTCATGCAAATATATTTATGGATTTCAATATTTTCTTATGAATTTATTTTTATCAGAGACTTGAAGAATATACTCATGATAGATATGTTTATTAATTATTGAGTCTTATCTTTAATGGGGTTATTACAATTAATGGTCCTGGTGACTTTAGGTTCCAGACAAGATGGAGTAAATCTTTCAAAGACAACCTTTTAGCCAATTATAACTAAAATTTCTGCACACCATATAAAAGATACTACCAGCCTACCTCTGAAAAGTAAACAAAAGGACATGTGTTGAGGAGGGAAGTTAAAACTTGAATAGAAATTCATAAGAGAGGGTGAGTTTCACATTTTTTTCTTTTGTCTTCTGGCTTTGGCCTGAGATCGGACTAAGTCCCAGAATGACAGAGAAGGAGATGAAAGCAAACATTTCAAGAGAAATCCTCCTTTTCTAGCTATAGGATTGGTTAACATGTATCCTGTGCATCAGAGTGTGTACAGGGTGATATAGGTAATTCCCATTTTCATTGTATTATTTTTTCTCTTTTTCCTCTCCCATTATGCTCCAAGGTCAGTTCCATTGGAGGAGATGTTTTTTCACTGTGATGGAGGTTCAAGCATGTAAAACCCTGAGCAAAGACTCTCTGGCCAGAGTAACTGTGAAAAGGGGCCGCTCGTGTACAAAGGGTACAAAAGAACCATTTGCTATTTTTTCTTTTCTTTTCTTTAAAAACTTCACCCGGAAGGCGGACCCAGTTATATGAAACTGCATAACATCACAGATGACTAAAACCCTAAATAAAACTACTCTTAGCCAGAAAAAAAATCCTGGCCAAAAAAAAGGATCTTGGGAAGCCAAAGAGTGTGGAGGAAATCCCAGAGAAGAGATAACGGGAGAAAACTCTTCCCAGATTCTGCAAATTAAAAAAAAAAAAAAATTAGTCTGATCCCACCTGCAAACTGCAGTGTTTAGCCAAATCAAAGAAGCATGGCGGAGGCACACAAACAGCACAGGAAAAGCTTTCAAAACTGAGTTGACATTGGAACCACTTTCCCTGAAAGAAAGGCAAATCATTCAGTCTATAGCTAACTTGGTTGATTGCCTCCCCAAACAAAACAATTACAACAATAAAAGCTCAATATTCTCCAAAGAGATTTAAAAGGTCTCAGGATCTCATAACAAGAGTCAAAATGCTTAGGATACAATTTATAATTGGTTGTCATAAAAAGAACAAGACAAATGAGACATTTTCCTAAGGGAAACATAATCAACAGATGAAAACTTGAGAGGTTACAAATGTGAAATCAAAAATCTTAAAGCAACCATTATAATCATCCTCTATAAGATAAAGATGAATTATCTGAAAATGAATGGAATAATAGCCATCCTCAAGAAATAAATAGAAAATATAAAAATAACAATAAAAATTTTAGAACTGGAAAAAATTATCCGAAATAAAATCCACTGGATGGGCTTAACAATAAAATGTGGATGGGCCGGGTGCGGTGGCTCACGCCTGTAATCCCAGCACTTTGGGAGACCAAGGCGGGTGAATCACAAGGTCAGGAGTTCAATACCAGCCTGAGCAACATGGTGAAACCCCGTCTCTACTTAAAATACAAAAATTAGCCAGGTATGGTGGCACGTGCCTGTTATCCCAGCTACTCAGGAGGCTGAGGCAGGAGAATTGCATGAACCTGGGAGGCGGAGGTTGCAGTGAGCCATGATTGTGCCACTACACTCCAGGCTGGACAACAGAGCTAGACTCTGTCTCTAATAATAATTATAATAATAATAAATGTAGATGACCAAGTAAAGGGTCAATGACATTATGTAATCTGAAAAATATATATTGAAATAAAATGGAGCATATCTAAGGACCCATGAGACGATATCAAACACATAACATTTGTGTCATTGTAGCCAAAGAAAGAGAGGGGAAATACTGGCATAGAAAATATATTTGATGAAATAATGACTGGAAACTCCCCAAATTTGCTGACAGGTATGTATTTACAAATCTAAGAAGTTTGACAACACTCAAAAAGGATAAACTCAAATAAAACTACTTTCAGACAAATAATAATAAAACTGCTGAAAACCAAAGATAAAGAAAAAGAATAGGCCAGTCGCTGTAGCTCATGCCTGTAATCCCAGAACTTTGGGAGGTTGAGGTGGATGAACTGCTTAATCCCAGGAGTTCAAGACCAGCCCAGGCAACATGGCAAAACCCTCTCTCTCTCTCTCTCTCTCTGACACACACACACACACACACACACACACACACAAAAGACTAGATGGCCTAGAATTTTATACACAATGGAAATATACTTTAGAAATGCAAAATATACAGGAAAAATAGAGACAGTATCACATACAAGAAGGAACATTAGAACAATTTATCACAAGCAGATCTGTTCTAAAAAGAAATGCTGAAGAAATTTCATCAGGCCGAAAAGAAATGATACCACAGAGAAATCTGGAGCTTCAGAAATCAAGGAAGATCAGCTGAGTAAATACAAAATATTATAATCTGCCCTAAAATTATTAAAATAATTATAACTGTTTGAAGCAAAATGTGTTAAGATGTCTGGAAATGTTAATATATATAAAAATACAATACACATGGCAATTATAAAGCATTAAGGGTAAAGGAACCTATGTGGTTGAAAAATATCTATGTTCTATATAAGGGAATTGACTATTAAGTCTATGTAAGCCGTGAAAAGTTAGAAATGCATATTGTAATCTCTAGAAAGGTCATTTTTCAAAATAACGTAAAAAAATAGCCAAAACTGTAATGGAAAAACAAAACTGGAATACTAAAAATTATTCAGATAATCCAAAGGCAGGCAGGCAATAGAGGAAGAAGAAATAAGGGCTTAAACAGAGTACAATGATGCAACTATAGAACTAATTCCAGTATCAAAAATTATATCAAATAAAAACACACCAGTTGAAAGAGAAATATTTTCTAAAAGAATTTTTTTGATCTACTCACATGCATGATGTATATGCTATCTATAAGAAATTCATCTTGGCTGGGTGTCGTGGCTCACGCCTGTAATCCCAGCATTTTGGGAGGCCGAGGCAGGTGGATCACCTCAGGTAAGGAGCTTCAGACCAGCCTGACCAACATGGTGAAATCCCATCTCTACTAAAACTACAAAAATTAGCCAGTGTGGTGTCAGACGCCTGTAAGCCCAGCTACTCGGGAAGCTGAGGCAGGAGAATCACTTGGACCCAGGAGGCATAGGTTGCAGTGAGCTGAGATTGCGTTATTGCACTCTAGTCTGAGCAACAAAGTGAGATTCTGTCTCAAAAGAAAAAAAAAAAAGAAAGAAAGAAAGAAAAGAAATTCGTCTTAAATATAATGATAGAGACTATTGAAAAGTAAAGGGATAAAACACATCACATGCAAATAATAATTAATGGAAAACTATAGTGGTTATAATAACATCACACAAAGTAGACTTCAGATCAAGAAAAATGACCAAGGATAAAGACATATATTATATAATGACAAAAATAATTTACCAAAAAGACAATAATGAAAAATGAATACCCATTAAAGGAACCTCAAAATACATGATTCAAAAACTGATGGAATTGAAAGGAGAAATAGATGATCCACAATTATTCTTGGACACCTCCACTTGGTAATTGAGTGAAATAAACAGAAAACCATCAAATCTATTTAAAAACCTAAACAACTTTATTTTGAAAGTGGAGAACACAGTTGGAGAACTCATACAACCTGATTTCAAGACTTCCTAAAAAGCTGCAGTAATTAATACAGTGCAGTATTGATCAAATCCTATACTGATAAAGGAAGAGAAGAGAATTCAGAAATGAAACAACAGAAATATGTCTCCTTCATGCTTTACAAAGAAAATTCAATTTTAAAAAGCCTGAAAATACTAAGTACTGGTATAGATGCAGAGTAACTGGAACTTTTTTATATTGGTGATATAAATGCAAAGTCATACAGACCTCTTGCAAAACTGTCAGGTCCTAGGAAATTAAACATACACTTATAATATAACCCAACAAATCTAGTTCCAGGTATTTAATGAACAGAAATCAAAACTCTTTCACACAAAAGCCTATCAGGCGTATAACACAAATTTGTGTTGGGCCACATTCAAAGCAGTCCTCGGCTGCCATGGGCCAAAGGTTAAACAAGCTTGCTATATATGAATGTTTGAGCAGATTTATTCATATCCATCCCAAAGTGGAAACAACTCAAATAATCTTCAACTGACTATTATGGACAAACTGTGATACACTGTATAATGGAACAGTATATAGCTTTAAAAATTATGTCAGGCTGGGCCCAGTGGCTCATGCCTATAGTCCGAACACTTTGGGAGGCCAAGGCAGGAGGATAGATTGAGTCAGGAGTTTGAGAACAGCTTGAGCAACATGTTGAAACCCCGCCTCTATCAAAAATACAAAAACTTAGCCAGGCATGGTTATTCACATAATCCACATGCACACCTGTGTTTCCAGCTACTTGGGAGGCTGAGGTGGGAGGATCACCTGAGCCTGAGAGGCAGAAGTTTCAGTAAGCCGACATTGCGCCACTATGCTCCAGCTGGGTGACAGAGTGAGATATAATCTCAAAAAAAAAAAAAAATTAAGTTTTCATCTCTCAACAACATGGATTACTTTCAAAAGAATATGCTAAGTGAAGGAAGCCAGACTCCAAAGGCCATATGCAGCACGAGTCAGTTTATATGACATTATGGCAAGGGCAAACTATAAGGAAATATAAGGATCCGTGGATCCTTATATAAGGATGATAAGGATCAAGGATCACAGCAGACTAAGGGTGGAGAAATGTTTGCCACAAAGGAACAGTATGGTTTTGAGGGATTATGTTTCCATATCTTGATTGTGGTGGCAGTTATATGACTCTATACCTTTGTTGAACCTCAAAGGTCTATACAACCAAAAGAGTTAATTTTACTGAAAATTTAAAATTAAATTGTAAAATTGGCACAATGATTTAAAATTACGGAGCCTGAATCTAGACTGTCTGGGTTTGATTCCTAATTCTTCAATTTATCAACTACACGAATGACTGATTTATTTACTCCCTGTGCCTCATTTTCCTCATCTATAAAATAACTATAATAATAGTGACTCCTTCAAAGTATAGTTGTAAAGGTAAAATAATACTTATAAGGACATTAAAATACAGTAAGCATATCATTAAGCATTCAGTAAATTTTAGCTATATTATTAATACATATTGAAAATTATCTTGGATAGAAAATGTTATTGAATAAAATATTCATTCCTAGTCAATGAGAATTACAATGAAAGATTCCTTCAATTTAGCAAACGTGTCATTTTAAAATTAACTTTTATAGCTAGTTTTATTTTAATTTAATTTTATTAAATTAAATTAAGTTTAATTTTTGTTTCCTCATCTCTCACAGCTTCTCTCATGGAATAGATGCTGACTACCTCTCTATTAAATAATAATCAGCAACTATTCTAGACATTATTAAATGGTATTATGGGATAGATGCCCTCCTATTTTCATAGTAACACCGTAGTTTGTTGATTAGCCTTCTCATTTTGCAGTTGAAAAAACTGAGTTTTCCAGAAGCTACATGACACGTGATATCACAACAGACCAAACATGAGAATCCAGCTATCTTTCATAGAGACATTAAAAAGAATAATAATGAAAAACAATGCCACTATCGTAACTGTTTTTTCTATTTAAAAAAATATATTTTCTTTTGATAAAAATATATCATTTATGTTAATTTGTAATGGAATTATCATCATCAGCTCATATTGATAAATATAACCTATATAATAAAGCTCATTGGGGTTCTCAATAATTCAAAGAGTGTAAAGAGTTCTGGAGAAAACCACCTGAAAAGAGAAAAATATTAAACAGTAGAGATACTAAATATACATCAAAATGTAAAAACATAATAATTATACACATGTAAGTTGTTAAAGAATATATGAGACTAAGTTTCTTCAGAAATGTCAAATATAATCAAGTGATTTAATAATCCCCTAAATTTCCTTTAGACAATACCATTTCTTTTATTCTTATTAAAATATATAATCTTCATCTTTAGAGATATACTGTTATCAGCAAGAATTTTCTCCCCTGCTTTGTACAGATTTAAGTAAACATGTTAATGATTAATTAAATTAAACATATTAACATTATTTGGTTGATTTAAGTCTTTCTCAAAATACTAACTGAAATAAAATTTACATGTACTTATAACAAGACATCCCCATTCCCTAGGGAAAAAGAAAAATTACCATAAATGAAACCATTTTCACCAGAGCATTAATGGTCCCTACTTTCCAGGTTTCTTCCACGTTTTCTGGGATGGGGGCAGAAATATAATAAGCAAAAAGAATACAAGATAGTGCAAAGAACAGAGTTTTGCACCCCATGATAATTCTTTTTCTAACCTCTGTAGAGTGATGATGGAATGTCACCCCATATATATCAAGTGTTAAATAGTAGGTCAAAGGCAGGAAGTAAACTCTCTTCAGTAACATGATGATTTTAGCAATGATTTAACATTCAGTTCCAAGATTAACAGATAGTAGTAACTAGTTCAACAATTACACACTATTTCTGAAACTGAATTTACAATATATCCCAAATATGCGTCAGCAGCAAACAACTAAAAATACTGGCAGAAGTTATTTTCTTACCCTGTGACAACATAATCATCCCAGCACAATACACCTTATTAGTATTCTCAGAACCATGAAGTCAATTTTCCCAATGGCTATGTTGCAAAGATTACTGAGAAGAGGTTAAAAACCAAACAAAATAAAACCTTTCGGGTAACATTTAGCCAATCTCAAGGCTAATCCCTTTAACACAGATCATGAGCAAAATTAAAATCCCCTGTGATCAATTAACTGTAGACAAAAAAAAGAGAAAGCTGATATTCCTGTCCAAGTTACAAAAGTAATTTATTGACTCCAGAAATATTTATGAAGTGTTTATCTTATATTAAATTTGAAAATTTTCAATCCACAGTTACATAATCACAGAAAAAAGTATGGATTTGTTAAGCAAATATGTGTTGGATGCTTAGGACAGACTAAATTCAGTATTAGGCAAAAGGGTTACAAAATTGAGTAAGACCTGACATTTGTCCCTTCTTTTGTGGAGCTTTCTCCAACTGTCAGATTTTCATTTTCCTAGGGCTATTTTTGGAAATTTTGTCATAGCATAGTTTATTTATCTGGGAGCCCTACCAGGTTTCTCAACTAATTTTTCAGCAGCAGTTGTTACTGTGACTCTAATTGCTACCTGTTACTCTAGTCCATAATTTCCTGTTGGAGCCAGGCTTTATTATCCATCTGAACACCTGACTGAGGGCAGGAAACGCCGTTCTTCAATCTTGAGAAATAAGAACTACACAAACTGTAGAAGATCAGGGGCTGAAAATGAGGTGAATATGAACAATCCACCATGTACAAGATGGGAATGTCAACCTAATTTTGAAATATTGACTTAATTTAGCATGTTCTTTTTTCTCTATCTTCTCTGATTTACACAAAATTTACATGCCACCTCTCCTTGGCCCTGCTTTTCATTCCACCCACACAGCTGGGCTCATCTTCTCTCAATTTCTCAAGGATGTAATGTACCATCAGAAAACAGAAAATTTAAAAATTATTTTTACCTTCTGCATTTTGAAATCTAAGTACTTATGTTAATGGAAAAAAACAAACAAACAAAAAAACCTGGCTAACATGGTGCAACCTCGCCTCTACTAAAAAAAAAAAAAATACAAAAATTAGCTGGGCGTGGTGGTGGGCATCTGTAGTCCCAGCTATCAGGGAGGCTGAGGCAGGAGAATGGTGTGAACCCGGGAGGCAGAACTTACAGTGAGCTGAGATCGCGCCACTGCACACCAGTCTGGGCAACAGAGCGAGACACTGCCTCAAAACAAAACAAAACAAAACAAAACAAAAAACACACACAAAAAAACCATGAAATCATGTGGTGGAAATCTTGAGGAGTTTGAAATGCAGAAATATTTGTCCTTCTTTGACAATTCTTTCCTATGTAGCTTTGACACAAGTTGGAAAGCAGAGAATGATTTCACAATGTTTCCAGTGTTTATATACCAGATTTCTGCTAGAGGGAGGAGTCTTCCATCTACAGAAGACAGAGTTCATTCAAAAAACTTTAGAAACCTGGTTAGGCATGGTTGCTCATGCCTGTAATCCAAGCACTTTGAGAGGTCAAGGTCAGAGGCTCACTTGAGTCTAGAAGTTTGAGACCAGCCTGGCAGCATGGCAAGACCTCCGCCCATCTCTTAAAAAAGAGTTTTTAAGAAATTAACTAGGTGTGGTACCACATGCTGATAGTACCAGCTACTCAGGATGTTGAGACAGGAGGATCGCTTGAGCCTAAGAGTTTGAGGTTACCGTGAGCTGCGATCATGTCACTGCACTCCAGTCTGGGTGACAGAGCAAGACCCTGTCTCTAAAAATAAATAAATATTTTAGAAACCAGATGTGAAATGAAACTAATTAATAATGTCATATAGCTACAACCCAGACAATTTCTTATTGGTTTTGTCAGTTTAAAATAACAACACAGAGATATAGCTCCTCCAAAGAAAGGGTTTATTTGGGAATAGTAGAGGGATTATAATCTGGATACACCTGCTATAGTGAACTATAGGTGCATCTGAGGAAGTTGGGGCAAGTGGAAGTTTCAAAGAATGAGAGAATTACACATAAGTAGTTTTTAACAAAGAGCACGTTGATTGTGGGGGGCTTATTGTAGGAACTGACATCAGTTTATTGTGGTGACAGTGTGTCATACAAGTGTTCTTATGTGAGTACCTAACTATCCTTGTGGACTAGCTGTCCTTGTGTGGCTTGAGTAGCACGCTGTCATCCTATTCAGGGTGCAAGTTTCAAATACAATTTATGTAACCACAGGAGATTCCCTCCCTTTAAGATTCCTGGACTTTTCTTGTTAATGATCTAGCAAGTGTTTCTTTTCATAGGAAATAAATAAATTCAGCGGCCAGGTGTGGTAGCTCACACCTGTGATCCCAGCACTTTGGGAGGCTGAGGCGGGTGGATCACCTGAGGTCAGGAGTTTGAGACCAGCCTGAGCAATATAGTGAAACCTCATGTCTACTAAAAATACAAAAGTCAGCGAGGCGTGCTGGTGTGCTCCTGTAATCCCAGCTACTCGGCAGGCTGAGGCAGGAGAATCGCTTGAACCCAGGAGGTGGAGGTTGCAGTGAGCCGAGAAGGTGCCCCTGTACTACAGCCTGGGCAACAGAGTGGGACTCCATCTCAAATAAATAAATACACACATACATACATACATACATAAATAGATAGATTAATACAGCAATTGGTTAGCTGGTACATTTACACATTAACATGTTGGTTTTTGATCTTTACAGCTTTAGTGTTTTGATTATATTGATTGAGTGTATTGATTATCTGTCTTTCCAAATAGTAAATTCACTGATGGAAGGCACAACTCCTAAATGTGTAGTACTTTACATATAGTATGTACTTAATAAATATTTTAATAAATTAATAATGGCTTAATTAATTCACTCATTAGTGCCTAAAGGGTCTAAGGGGGGAAAGTATCAAATCCATCAACTGTAATAGTGATTAGAATTCTGAGAGAGGCCAGTGATAGGAAAGGCCAAGACAAGAGGTGGCGTAAAGATTACGATAAACAAGATTTCCTGTCTTCAAATCACAAACATAAAGGAGAGGAAAAAAGAGGAAATTTATGAATTTAAGCTATAGGGTAGTTATGTAGAGAAGAAAGGGCCAATTAATATAATCAAAGAAGTTAAGTGTAGGTGTCTGGAAACTTTTCAAAACTTGGACATCAAGTGGTTGAGGTTTATTCTCTCAAATGTGGAAATACCCATTGTGGTAGGCAGAATAATGGTCCCACAAAGCACAAAGATGTCCACATCCTAATTTCCCAAACCTGTGAATATTCTCTATTACACGGTAAAAGGAAATTAAGGATGCAGATGAAATTAAGGTTGCTAATCAGCTCACTTAAAACAAAGAGATCATGACGGAATATCTGGGTGGTTTCAATATAATCACAAAGATCACCAGAAAATGAAAGAGAGAGACAAGAATAATCTCAGAGTGATGCAATATGAGAAAGGCGACTAGCCCGTTAGCCTTGAAGATTAAGGGAGGCTAGAAGGCAAGGGATGCTGGCAACCTCTAGAATCTGGAAAAGAAAGAAAGCAAGTTCTCCCTTAGAGACTCCAGAAGAAAATAGAACTCTGCTGACACTTTGGGACCCATGTTTGACTTCTGACCTACACAATGGTAAGATAATACATTTTTGTTTTTTCAAAGCCACTAAGTTTGTGGCAATTTGTTACAGCAGTGATAGGAAACTAATATACCATGAGCAGTTATAACAGGCATTATCACTGTAATATATTCTCATTTCTTTCCCAAGAAATGTAAAGAAAATCCTAATACCTTTTTATTTAGAAAGGTAAAATATATGTGACATGATAAGTAAATTAAGCTAATCAGATCCTAGATGTTTGCCTGGCACATAGTAAGCACTCAGAGACTTATTTATTGTCACTATTATATACATTATCATTTATATATACACATATACATATATATGTATGTATCTCATACATATTATATTTTATGTTTAATTTTTGCAAGTAACTCTAATACTTTAAAGAGGCTCATTATATCATTATAATACTCTGAATTTGAACAGGAGGTCCAAATGTTAAAAATTAACTTTCACTGAATACTCATACAGCTATGGACACATTATTACTCAAGAAGGTGTAAGGTAAAAAAAAAAAGTAGGTCAGTAAATATATTTCTTAGTTTCAAAAGCTCATTTTCTACAATTCTACATACAGGGGGTCTCACTCTGTTGCCCAAGTAGGAGTGCAGTCACATGACCATAGTTCACTGCAGCCTTAACCTCCTGGGCTCAGCTGATCCACTCACTCCAGCCTCCCGAGTAGCTGGGACCACAGGCACATGCCACCATGACTGGCTATTATCATTTTTATAGATGACAACTAGAAAAGAGGCAATTTTGGAGCATGGGTCTTTTCATGAGATGCAGTTCTTTGTTGATGATCAGTGGGACAGGGCAGTCTAGGATCACAAGCACCTGGAGAGCTAGATGCGGATCAAAAAAGAGCACCTGAAGACTTTGTCCCTTTACTGCTGGACACTAGTGTTTGTCTCTGAAGATGTTCTTATTCCGGCAGTGACACGTTCCTCGGATCATCTGTCTTAAGTTTAGTAGGGAGAAAATATCAGTTGTATGAAATGAGAAAACAATGAAATTGACCCCATCCGCTGTCAGATATTTTTCCAGAAGCCATCAACAGCATTTTTCTATAGCTGGCTTTAAATTTTATCTTGTTTTACTCAATGAAAAGAGAGAAGAATAAAACCTTCAGAAGTTGAACACTTTATATGCCACCCATTGACATTTGGCTTGCAGATATTTTTGATAATATTGAAATTATAAAACTTCAAAACTATAAAGTCTGCAAGGAGTTGAGTGTTTGCCAAGGTTCTCATTCTGTCATTCCCTAAGTTCTAACTTTTTTCTTTTCAAAATCATTTGTATACATTTCTTGAACAATTTCAGATTTACAGAAAAATTGCTCACATGGTACACAGAGTTCCCCTATACCCTGTACCTAATAACCCCTTCTATTAACATATTAGTACAGTATATTTTTCAAAATTGATGGCCGACACTAAACACGAACTTTAATATTAACTGAAGTTCATACTACATTTTCCATGAGTTGTTTCATTATAAATATAGTTCTTTCTACACTTTTCTAGAACTAAGGTACTCTAGCAAACAACAGAGTTTTGATTTCACAGGCATATGCTGGAATTTTCCACATTCTTTGAGAAAATATCTCTTCTTGATCAATGAGTGTTATTGCCAACTTGCTTGGCAGAAATGGAACATGTTCATTTTCTAGGTAAGATGGCATAACTTAGGTACCAGCTATATATAAACCAAAGTAAATTAAAGCTCAATTTCATTTTTTTGTTTCAAAAATCACTCTGTCTGTGAAACTATAAGACAATATATTTTTGTTTTCTTTAAATCTTTGAATCCTTTGATGTGAGTCAAAAGATTCCAAAATACAAAATTGAGAAATTTTATTCTAAACATAAATAAGCTTGACATAAAGCTATGAAAATTAATGTCATGTGTTAATAAATATTTTAACAGTTTTCCTATCTTTCAGGTACATGAAAAATATAACTTTAATGCTAGTCTAATTTTTAAGTATTTTAACTAAAATTATGAATACATATATAATGAAGAATACTTCAAAGTATATATAAATGATATATAAAAATAAAAGAACAAAATATCATGATCACAGTAACTAAGGAGGAATTCCTCATTGAATATATTATCCAAAGGCAAATGGAATTTCATGCCGAAAAATATCAATAAAAATAACAGACAATAACTTTCCCTCTGGAGGGAGGCTGTAGTGTTGTCGGAAATTAGTGGAGGAAATTGTGAAAAAATCTTTGCTAATACCCATGAGTGTAAAAGGCAGGACATTGTACGTAGAGACTCCTTTTCTTTCCAGAGAAGAAAGGTTTATCTTCTGCCATTGGGCAAGGAGAGCTCCACACATTTTCCTTTTGTTTTCTTCTGGCCTTGCAGAGTATAGGAGAAACTGGGAATTAACCTCCCAGGAACAATTTTCTCAGCTCCAGAGTGGCATCTGCAACAACAGTATCTGGACAAATGAATATAACTTGACCTGTTTCAAATGAAAAGCTTGGGATCTGAAGGCTATGTCTCTAAGCAACCTTTCACCACAGCTGCTGGCCAATTCCAAAAGAGAGAATTAATTGAAATCCAGGAGGTACCTGGGAAGAGGAAATGGAATCCAACTACCTCCATAATGTACTCTCAAGACGGTAGAGTTTCCACAAGTTTATAATGAAAATGAGCACATATAAAGTTTTTAGACAGAAGGTCTCCCAAGGTCTCTCCTCTCTCCCCAGCATTCTAATGCCGTCATACTGAACAAAGAGAATTAACCATCAACTTCAATTTCTTTTTTTTTTTTTTTTTTTTTTTTTTTTTTTTTTTTTTTTTTTTAGAATTAAGTAGAAATGTTTATTTGCCAACTTTAGCATATAGAGATGACAGGTCAAATCATTGAAGAATTTGTGAAATTCAGTAAGTTGCCTGGGATAATAATGTAATTATTTGGAAATAATTATATACTACCTTTACCTTACACAATGCACTAGTATTTAGTCCAGGTGGATTAAAAAAAACTATCCAATATAAGACTATAGAAAATAAACACAACATTTAAATAATCTCATGGTACATTAATCTTTCCAAACTTTGACACATAAGTGAGAAGCAATCAAGTTACTTACAAAGTCCTTTCAATCTGATAATGAAAATAACACTAAGTCATTTGTGTTTTATACTTCATTTAATTTTCAAAGACAGCATAGCATTCTGACTATAATCCTGGATTTAGATTCCAGCTCCTTTCTTCTGAGCTATGTGTCCTTGGGCAAATTCCACAATCACTTCATGCCTGATTTTCCTGAACTGTAACATGAAGATATTATAATTTATCCTCTAAGACTGTTACGAGAATTAAGAAAGTAAACACGGGCTGAAAAACTGGAAGAGGGTCTGGGCCTATGGTAACTACTCAGTAAATGCCTCATTTTATTACTATCCATTTTCCCTTTGCCCCATTCTATAATTCCAGACATGTCCTCCATGTCTTTTTATTTTTATTTTTTTATTTTATTTTTATTTATTTATTTTTATTATTAAACTTTAGGTTCTAGGGTACATGTGCATAACATGCAGGCTTGTTACATACCATTCAGGACATAGGCATGGGCAAGGACTTCATGTCTAAAACACCAAAAGCAACGGCAACAAAAGACAAAATCGACAAATGGGATCTAATTAAACTAAAGAGCTTCTGCAGAGCAAAAGAAACTGCCATCAGAGTGAACAGGCAACCTACAGAATGGGAGAAAATTTTTGCAATCTACTCATCTGACAAAGGGCTAACATCCAGAACCTACAAAGAACTCAATCAAATTTACAAGAAAAAAACTTCAATTTCAAAACCTATCAGAAGTAACTCACAGAGACCACATAATCTGGTAGAGGCCAAAGAGACTCTACTCACACCCTTCCTAGGCTAATGCTGCTGGTTCAGGAGATATTCAGAGCCTACGTTTTCTGTTTCTTCTTTTGCCAAATCATATTGAAATAAGACAAAGGTTAGGTATTTGATCTAATTCATGGCAGTGCTGCAAAGAATTGAGTAGAATTTTCTCCTACTGGGGGTGGAAGAAAACCCCAAAGTTTAATCTGTAAGAACCCAGAAGCAATATTAGATTAGCAAATGGCAGGAAAGGAAATGAGCAGCATTAAATGGTTTTGTCATCATGTTGTCTTGGACTGTTACTGTCACTTCCTGTGCCAAAACCCACTCCGCTGAAGCCAGTTTGCAGAGATGGCAAGCATTCCCTTCCCTGTCTCTGGACACATACCTAAACACATCTGTTGATGACAGTCTCAAAAAGGTCCTGCCTAGTGGGTGGGGTTGTTTGAGGGTCATTTACCAAACCCCACAGAGATACCTGGGAAACTATGACTGGTTGTTGTTCACATGGGAGAGCTATTCAGGGAGGCTTCAACTTGCCTGGATTATGCTGAGATATTTGCGGCCTGTGGAAAAGCAACGGAAGTCACTGCCTGGTTACCATAATAGGGAAAGACAGACAAGTCAGACAACTGTGGCACTGAACTTAGCTGGAGTCCAGTGATAGTCTCAAGAGCATTAGACAAGGATAATTGCAGTGAAATCTGTAATATTTCAAGAATACCCGACATCTAAGTCATTTGAGAAGGAAGCAGTTGTACTCTTTACAACTGGCACTACAGTAAAATTCTTCTAGTAATTCAGGGAATGTTTTGTCTAAGACTAGCCTGGTATCAGAATCTCAAAAGAGAAGAACTCAAGTTGCTTATGACCACATGAACTGTTACTTCCTTAGGAGAAAAATTTTCAGAACTTGGAGAGACCAGTATGAACAACTAGCCTACAATATCCATGTCACTAATTAAAAGTACTTTTAGATCATCTATTCATCATAGAAAGAACATTTCAGTTTTATTCCACTAATGGTAACCAGAAGGAGGAAGGACCAGGTGGTGTGAAGAGGCAATAGCAACCCTTTAGCCTGGTCACAATTTAATGTCACTGGTACAACATACAAGGCATCAGCCAAGACCTAGGAATCTCTCACAGGAAAGGATGCTGAAAGGAGGAGGTCTGCCAGCAGATGGTGACAGTCCTGATAGCATGCTCTCCTTAATATGAACATTGTCTTTAATATTTTTAGCCATCTAATGTCTGGTTTGAATCTCCCCTTCTGAGAAGCTAATATATTTTTCTTTTCCCAATATGACTTCATTTTTTTTTGAATTATATTGTCCAATATCTTACAACACAATGACTTTTCCTATTTCTCTGCCATTCTTTAACATTCTGGTTAAAATTAACCTCCTTCAAGAAAGTATAAGAGATTCCAGCACGGTGGCTCATGCCTGTAATCCCAGCACTTTGGGAGGCTGAGGCGGGTGAATTACCTGAGGTCAGGAGTTTGAGACCAGTCTGGCAACATGGTGAAACTCCATCTCTACTAAAAATACAAAAATTAGCTGGGAGTGGTGGCAGGTGCCTGTAATCCCCTCTATTCAAGAGGCCGAGGCAGGAGAATTGCTTGAACCTGGGAGGCAGAGGTTACAGTAAGCCCAGATCGCGCCATTACATTCCAACCTAGGCAATAAGAGAGAAACTCTGTCACACACACACACAAAAGTATAAGAGAAACGGGTACCCAGATACTCCAAGGTTGATCACTTCTCCACAGACCTAACCTTCCAGTTGCGTCACTGTGGAAAAATTTTTCCTGATTTTTAAAAAACACATTTAATATGTACTTTTTATCACATATGTGTGAAATTATGCATATAAAAATAGGATCTCATGGCTCTCTCTTATACACTCCCAAATTTAAAGCCAATTTTCATGGTTTTTCTTCTGAATTTGATTAACCCTGACATAATTTATTAATCATCCTTGTATTGCTCACTGGGACTAAGATGGTGGAATTATCAAAAGATACTATGAAAAAATAGAAGAAATAATCAGTTGATATTGTTGTTCTGCTTGTAATTCCCTTGTAACTAGGAAGACTAGTAAAACACAGATGAAAAGAAATAAGACTAATGTTCTATTTAGAAATCAAAGAAATGTTACCTATTAATGCAACACAGGAAAAATCATAAAGTAGGATCTTGTTTCCTTACTTATGGGGGGAAAAAATAAAAGAAAACAAAAAAAGAAGAAATCTAAAGCAAAGAAACAAATAAATTAGTATTGTTATTATAAATAATGCCCTACTTCATGTAAGAATGAAGTGAAGCAGGTAAGTGTCTATCTTTCCAGTGTCTATGGCAGTTGGTATAAAATATTTCCAAGACAAAATGCATCACATACTTAAACACGTTCATTCTTTTTATGCAGCTGTTCCTTTAAAAAAAAAACTATCTTACCGCAATGAGCCTAATATAGAAAAAGTGATGCCCGCACAGATATTCAGTAGCGTATGACTCAAGAAAATTCATTAGTAAAATGTTTTTGTCTTTACATAAAACTCGAGTGAACATATGTTTTACTCTTATCTATATCTCTTTTTTCTTAATAATCTAGAGAAGAATAACAACTTTTCAAGATATTGTTCTCAGAGCCTCTGAGTGGTGATATTCCCATCAGTGAGAACACTAAGATATTAATGCCAAAATCAATTCATTAGCTAATATATGCAAACATAGTTGCTAGTGTCTATGGATAGTTAAGATGAAACAAACATGATGTCCCCCTTCTAGTGACTTGTGATCTAATAACCAACTCCTATGGGCTGGTATTTTAAGAACTATCAAGATAAATGTAATCAGTAATTTGTATTTTTAAAAGGTTAATCATAATTATACATGTGAGAGTATGAGCTATTACTAAATGTGAGAGAGGTACTGTAATAAGAAACAATGTATTGTTTTCATGAAAACCAAAAGGAAAACCATAATTCACTAAAAAATATTATATGCACAGTCCCCCAAACAGACATTTGTTTTAAGAGTACTTGCACGTGGAAATTGCTGCCCTCCCACGGAAAACTTTGCTCTCCACATGCCCTTATTGACCTAAAGAAAGAAACTGAGGCAAAGTTAATACAGAGAGTTTATTTGGACAAAGGTTGAGGACACCAGCCCAGGACATACTTCCATGTTGTCTTGGGGAGTACTCTGTTTTATCTTCCTTAAAAGTAGGTTTTTAAAGGCAAAAGGGGACAAGGAGTGGGCTGATACAAGGTGTTTGACAGGAATTCTCATCGGGCTACAGAAGTAACGTTAACTAGTGATTGGGTATACATTGTTGAACTATATGGTGACCAGCATGCAACATTTTATGACTACTTGGTGTCAGTCTAAAACCCACATAGGAAGTGGCTTCAAGAGATAATTATTTAGCTCAGGGGGAGGGGGCAAGACATGACTGCTGTCATATGCTGTCATATTTCAATGGCTCTCTGGGTCTGACAATTAAAGGGGGCTAGCATTCCTCAAATGAAGTTTCTTTTATTTCTTATTTCCCACTTCTGATCAAAAATATTTCCTATTGAAAGCACTGATGATCAAAGTCTGAGTGTCAAGGTGTCCCCCATTGCTGGGAAGACCCATTCCGGAATGGTCCTGCCCCACATTGAGGGGAAAGAAGAAGGCATCTCAGTGACAAATTTAAGAGTACCCAAAAGCCAAATTGAAATGGCATCATAGGGAGGCAAAAATAAATAAATAAATAAATAAATAAAAGAGACCTCAGTTAAGGCATTGATTTATATAGTTCAGTTGCCATCACTTGTTGAATCGTCTCTAGTCTTTGAAATAACATGCTTTTAGTTTTCCTAGAAGAAGTAAAGCAATGAGAGATATATAGACTTAATAATTTGAATGATAGAAATATATGCATACAAAGATTACAATCAAAAAGAAAATTTGTATGCCAGGGTGACAAAAAGACAAAGAAAAAACCTGTTCTATTAGAAAGTCAACTTAAAACATCATGAAGAAAATTAAATTCAGGTTTTTCTTTAGAGACTTCTTGTAACCAAAAACAACTCAGGATTCAGTCCAGATTTCAAATAGATAATAAAACCACACAGAAAATGAACTGGGCTAGAAACTAATATCGAATACATTATAGTTTGCTTCTGAAACATACTTTTTCTCTCTATAGTCACCCATATTCTAACAAAAATAATTACAATTGAACCAATTTATTTGTTAAATAAATGTTAGTCTCATTATCCTTGGTCTGTTTATTTGCATAAAAAGCAGCAGTAAGAGTGATCAGCCACACAGGCTCCTTCTAAGTTGGCTTTGCTGGAACTTTTTCATAAGGAATTTTAGATTAGACTTTTAAAAGCCTCTTGTGGCTCAGAGGCCAAGCCAAGGTTTACCATCAGATTGTGCCGGTCATATCTGTACAAATTGGATGAATTTCTATTTTCTTGAGGTCCTAAAATATCTTGAATTTCCTGGGCCTGTAAGGAAGTGATATTACTTACTGCAAGGTTGGGAACCTCATAAGAGAACCATGCACACAGGATAGGAGGCCAGTCTTTTTCAAAGTCTACTGGCTCTATAAAGTCAACTTCAATCCTTCAAAGCAATCTGGCCAAATCTGAAAATATGCCATTCCAGTCAAAGCTCTGGTAAAAATAACCAATGTTTCCAATGTGTCCTGTTATAAAAGGAAAACAGATTATTGCTGAACTTATGGAAATAACTATATTGCCACAAAACAAGAATACTCACGAATAGTTTCTGGATTCTGGAGGGATCAGGTGGGGAGGAAAAGTAAATGGTTACATTTTTGTTTACTAAACTTTACCAAGTTGCTGTAAGCTATGAACAGCTTAAAAGGAAAAAAAAAAAAAAAAACCTTTTTAGGTCTGGAAAACAAAACAATCAAAGAACCAGCAGTGTTTGAAATAATGTCATGTCATTAGAAATGTCAATCCTCCACCAGTTCAGTCGAATGTAATTAATTATTGTTCTGATTGATATTGGATTAATAATTTTCATAAATCCACCAACTTTTCATTAGAGGTCTGAATTTTTAAATCTAGTCCAATGGTATGATCTCCAAAGTTATCAGAAATCTATATTCAAGAGTTCTTGTCATGGTTCTTTTCAGAAATTTTCTTGAAGATATAACACTTTAGGATTTGCAAAGAACTTTTAAAGGAAAATAAAGCATCAGAATAAAGTAATTTACTGTGCTTACCCAGACACAGAAGAATTTTTGTTTGAAATCTCATGCAATTTTGGAATACAGATTAATTACACATTCTTACAAATATAATTCAAAGTATTTCAAACACCATTTCATATTTGACAATGCTTCCCATATAATTTTAACATCCCAATAAGCCTAATGTGTCCCTCTTGGATTTCCGTTTTTTAAATGTTCAATAGGTTGTTCAAGGTCAACAAACCTAATTTTAGGCTTTGAAATTTGATTTTGGAAAGCCTTCCAAATGTGTCAAAGGTTTAAAAAAGACTTGATATCAAAGTAGACTGATTACTGTGAAATGATAGTCATTCATTTAGTCAAAGTGATAATTCAAAAATTCCAAAAACCAAAAAGTTTACCCCTTAATAGAGAGGGAATTCAGTTTTCCAAACAATCAAAAGACCTAATAAAGATAGTATCAGACCAACAGAATCTGTCTCTACCTTTCTCTTTTGATTTTACAGTTTACTCAGAAAGTAAATTAAAAATCCTGTATTATTTCTTATTAATTCTATTGAAATTTTGTATAATTAATGCAAAAGCTAATTTTAATAAAATGTTATAAATGGATTCATCCAATCTCAATCAGCTTTGAACAATCAAGATAAGATTTTTGTAAATCTTTTATAACTTATTACAATTTTTCTATTCCTTTTCATTACTTTCTATATTTCTATATTCAGTTATCATTCTATTCTTCTTTTGTTCCTTGAATATAATACAACCTTTACATAACCTTTAAAAGGGCAAAATTACTTTTTCTTTAACAAAATCACATCTTCATGTCTTTCGTATAATCTTCCTTACCAAAGACACATCTTATTTTCTCATACTTTCTGTATGTGGAATTATTTCTCTTTTTACATCTAGTTGCAGCTAACATGTATTAGCCAGAATTTTAACTCTTAATAACCTCAATTCATAGTGAAAACCTAATAATAAGCAATTTTTTAACTGTCAGTCACATGCCAAGAATTTATGAATAAAAATTGCATAATATTTGAAAACAAAGGCTTTCTAATTTAACAATTTTTTAATGTGGAACAGGACTTTTTATTAACAGATAAAAATAACTTTGATTTCTCTGAAATAATAAGTCAAAAGCATAAATGCTTATGCTCATAATTAATTATTAATGTCTTGGAATTATATCTTATACAGAAATGATTTAGATATTCAACTGTTAGAGTAAGTAGCTTAGGGAGACATGAGCAGGGCAGGAGAGCCCACCCATCATGCCAGGAATGTCAAGAGACCATCCTGTGATGGTCAGGTGGTTGTTAAACTGTCTCTCTAAAATAATAATTGGTCACAACTGGTACTAGGGAAAGGCAGTCTCCCAATAGATAGAAAACACCTGAAGCTGGTGATTACCAGCTTCCTGATCAAATCTCAGGAGTTGGGAAAGTGGGCTCAAGCATGCACATCAAGAGGCAAAATGATGGAGTTTAACTGGTGTCTAACCCTCCTTTGGGAATACTCAAAGAGTAAGGGAAAAATGCCTTAAATGAGCATGCACACAACTTCAGTAAACATACTGCACATGCAGCCCCTCCTAAGTGCTAGCAGACTACTGCACAGGTGGACAGCCCATCTCAAGAGAAGAATCAGGGAAGAAGAAATGCAAAGCCCAGAATCTTGCCAATGTATAAAACCGCAAATCAAAAGTTGGACAGAGCACTTAGATCTCTCTAGTCTCCTGCTTGCCCTTTTCCAAGTATAATTTACTTCCTTTTGTTCCTGCTCTAAAAGATTTTAACAAACTTTCACTCTTGCTCTAAAACTTGTCTGTCTCTCACCCTGTCTTATGTTTCTCGGCTCAACTCTTCCTTCTGAGAAGGCGAGAATAGAGTTGCTACAGACCTGTGCAGATTCACCTTTGCTAAAACAACAAATATTCATCATTTAATAGAGCTTAGAAAAATTCTGAGGGTACAGTTATTAAAAATATTTGAAAAACCATTTTAAGCAAACATATTATAAAACATAATTATTGTTAAAAGTTAATTTATAAGTTTTATTCCATTTACATCTATTTAACTTATTCATTCTTGACAACTGTTTGGACATTTTCATGTGATAGTAGACAAATAGAGCCATTATCTCAAGTTACATTTCCTATTTGCCATTTTTATTATTATTATTATTATACTTTAAGTTCTAGGGTACATGTGCATAACGTGCAGGTTTGTTCCATATGTATACTTGTGCCATGTTGCTGTGCTGCACCCATCAACTCGTCAGCACCCATCAACTCGTCATTTACATCAGGTATAACTCCCAATGCAATCCCTCCCCCCTACCCTCTCCCCATGATAGGCCCCGGTGTGTGATGTCCCCGTTCCCGAGTCCAAGTGATCTCATTGTTCAGTTCCCACCTATGAGTGAGAACATGCGGTGTTTGGTTTTCTGTTCTTGTGATAGTTTGCTAAGAATGATGGTTTCCAGCTGCATCCATGTCCCTACAAAGGACACAAACTCATCCTTTTTTATGGCTGCATAGTATTCCATGGTGTATATGTGCCACATTTTCTTAATCCAGTCTGTCACTGATGGACATTTGGGTTGATTCCAAGTCTTTGCTATTGTGAATAGTGCCGCAATAAACATACGTGTGCATGTGTCTTTATAGCAGCATAATTTATAATCCTTTGGGTACATACCCAGTAATGGGATGGCTGGGTCATATGAGTTAAGGATTTTTGATAGGAAGGCTATGGGTTGTCAGTGGCCTCAGTGCTTTCAGGCTATGCCCTGGTTTACACTGACAACAAGCTGGTATTGGAGTGTTATAAGGTTACAGAGAAGACCTTCAATTATCAATTATACATTTTAAATTTACCTTGACTTTTAAAGGAATAGGGTACACTGTTTTTTCTTTACTACTTCCATCTCTCTCTTTCTCTTTGACTTCTTGTCGCTTTCTCTCTCTTCCTCTCTCTGTCTCTCTCTTTGACTCTTTCTTTGTCTGTCTCTTCCTCTCTCTCTCTCTGACTTTGTGTGTGTGTCTCTCTCTCTCTTTGTCTCTCTGTTTCTTCTCTTTCTCTGACTTCCTATCTCTTTCTCTCTTTCCTTTCTGCTGCCTCTGCCAGCTGCTTATGCTGCTGTTCTCCCTTTTCCTTCCCCTTGTGATGGCTTCAGCGGTGTGAGACTGTCACCTTCTTGGATTTTTGCACTGCATGCAATAACTCCATAATTTCCTTGTGGTATTTATTGGGGGTTTCCCCAGAGGTTAGGAGCTCCTTTTCTTTCCATATTGTAGCATGGGTATGTAGGATTAGATAAGCATACTTGCTATCTGTATACACATTTATTCTTTTTCCCTTTCCCAGTTCTAAAGTTCGAGTAAGTGCCACTAGCTCTGCCAACTGGATGCTGGTCCCTGGGAGAAGAGGCTTACTTTCAAGTACAGTTACATCACTAACTATGGCACAACCTGCTCTGCATATCCCATTCTCCACAAATGAACTTCCATCGGTTTATAGATTAAGGGCGGGATTAGCTAAGGGGACTTCTAAGATCATTTTGGGTGGCGTAAGTCTGGACTATAATTTGTTGGCAGTCATGCTCGATTGGTTCCCCATCCGCTGGGAGAAACGTGACAGGGTTGAGGGCCATGCATGTTCATATTTGAAGCACCAGTCTCTTAAGGACTAGCACCTGGTATCTAAGTAGGTGATTCTCTGATAGCCATAAACTTCCTTTGGCACCTACTATGCCATTTACATCATGAGTAGTCCAGACAGTGAGATCCTTTCCTTGTATTATTTTGAAGGCTCTTACACTAAGACAGCCACTGCCACAATTACCCATAAACAGTGAGGCCAGCCTTTTGCTACTACATCAATTTCCTTAGGCATGCCACTGGTGGGGGGTTGTCCCACTAATCTGTGTAAAGACTCCAAGAGCTATCCCTGCTCTGCCTTTGATGTATGAGAGAAGTTTTGTCCTGCAGGAAGGCTTAAAGCTGGAGCTTGTACTAGGGCCTGCTTTAAGGTTTTGAAGGCTGTTTCTGCCCCTGGTTCCCATTCTACTAAATGAGTACTGGCTCTCTGGGTCTCCTTGATTAGAGTGTATAGGGGCCTGGCTATCTCGCTGTATCCAGGAATCCATAGTTGGCAAAAGCCAGTGATTCCAAGGAACCACCATAACTGTTTTAATATCTTAGGGTGAGGATAGGCTGTTTTGTTCCTTGGTGAGAGCCCTGATCCCTCTGACTAATATTAGGCCTAGATATCTAACCTGCTGTAAGCAAAGCTGGGCCTTTGACCTAGATGCCTTGTACCCTTGATTAGCTAGAAAGTTCAAGACATCTAGAGTTGCCTGCTGGCATGAGGCTTCTAAACTGGTAGCCAAAAGTAAATCATCCACATCCTGAAGGACCAGAGTACCGGGACTTGAGAAGTAGCCTAGATCTTGGGCCAGTGCCTGACCAAACAGGTGAGGGCTATCCTTAAACCCTTGGGGCAAGACCATCCACTTAAGTTGGGATGTGTGGTCTATGGGATCCTCAAAGGCAAAGAGAAACTGGGTGTCAGAGTGCAGGGCAATAAAAAGAAGGCATCCTTGAGGTCCCAGAACTGTGAACCATTCTGCTTCCTCTGGTATTTGAGAGAGCAAGGTATAGGAGTTGGGTACAACCGGATATAGAGGAATTACTGCCTCACTGATGAGTCTAAGATCTTGCACTGGTCTCCACTGACTCAGTTTTTGTACTCCTAGAATTGGGGTGTTGCAGGGACTGCTGCATTTCCTTACTAAGCCTTGAGCTTTTAAATGTTTAACAATATCCTGTAATCCTTTATGAGCTTCAGGCCCTAAAGGATATTGTCTTTGATAAGGAAAAGTGGTAGGGTCTTTTAGCCTGATTTGGATTGGGTGGGCATCTTTTGCCCTTCCAAATTGTCCTTCCAATGCCCACACTTCAGGGTTGATTCCCTCCTCAAGTAAGGGACAACAAATGGGTAACTTGTTCCCCATATTCATGTAGATAATAGCTCCAGCTTTGGCTAATATATCCCTCCCTAATAAGGTTGTGGGACTTTCAGGCATAACAAGAAAGGCATGTGAAAAGAGCAAAGTCTCCCAATTACAACTGAGGAGGTGGAAAAAATTACTGGTTACAGGCTGTCCCAGGATTCCTCGGACGGTAATGGACCTTGAGGACAGTCGTCCAGGACAGGAGCTTAACACTGAGAACCCTGCCCCAGTGTCCAGAAGAAAGTCAATTTCCTGGCCCTCAATGGTTAAATGTACCCAGGACTCAGTGAGGGTGATGATATGAGCTGGCCCTTGCCCTGGGCACCCTCAATCCTATTGTTGGAACATCTGGATGGAGGCTTCTGACCCAGAGAAACTTTGTCTTCTGGGGCAGTGCACCTTCCTGTGATTGCCTCAGCATAGCAGACATGGACGAGGGGGTGGCTTATTTCTTTTTGGGCAGTCTTTTTTAAAGTGTCCTTGTAAACCACACTGATAACAAGCCCTACCGGGTGATTGACCTGCTCCACTTTCTTTCGTCCTGAACCACTAAGGTTTGTTTGTCTGAGGGTCATGACTAAGGCTGCGGTCTTTCTCTGATCTCGATTTTCCTTTTGGGCTTGTTCCTCTTCTTCCCTATTATAGAACACCAAGGTTGCCAGATTTAATAATGCCCCCAAATTTTATTCAAGGCCCAGGCCTTGATTTTGAAGCTTTCTCCTGATATCTGTTGCTGATTGGGTAATAAACTTATCTTTTAGAATCAATTGACCCTCAAGTGATTCGGGTGATAGGGGAGTATATTTTCTTAAGGCCTCCCATAGCCATTTGAGGAAGGCAGAAAGATTTTCTTCCTTTCCCTGAGTTGTGGTGGACATCATTATTCAATGATGATGGGCTTTTTCCTAATTCAATTATTCAATTCATGGGCTTTTTCCTAATGCTCCTTAGTCCTTCTAGAACACAGGTCAACAGATGTTTGTGACTCCAGTCCCCATGATCTGGGTCAAGGTCCCAGTGGGGATCCATACTGAGGATGGCTTGCTGACCAGTAGGGAATTTGTCCCTATCTTCAACTGTCATTCTATCATACTTGTCATACTTGACTAAGACACCAAGTATCTACAAACTCTCTGGCTGCAGCTAAAGCTGCATT
Organism: Theropithecus gelada; assembly: GCF_003255815.1. Classification (NCBI taxonomy): domain Eukaryota; kingdom Metazoa; phylum Chordata; class Mammalia; order Primates; family Cercopithecidae; genus Theropithecus; species Theropithecus gelada. The sequence continues at coordinate 128,527,048 of NC_037669.1, forward strand.
CTTCTCATTAAAGACCAGGGTTTGATCTATCAATAGCATGACATCTCTCCAAGTGAGGTCGAAGGTTTGCCCTAGACCCTGTAGGACATCTATGTACCTATCAGGATCATCTGAAAACTTTCCTAGGTCGGCCTTGATCTGCTTTAGTTCAGAAAGTGAGGAAGGGATGTGTACCCAGATTGGGCCAAATTCCCCTCCCCCTACAGATAGAAGGGGACATAACCGATAGCCTGGAGGGGGGGGGGGTGTTGTGGTCCTTTGGAGATTTCCTTGCTTATTTCCTTCTGGGGAGAGGAGATTAGAGGAGGCTTATCATTATTAGGAAGGGGAGCTATAGGGAAGCTAGGATATGAGGGTAAGCTCTGAGGTCCTCCTGTGGGATATAAATTGCAAACTTTGCATAGTTGTGTATTCTCCTTCAATGAAAAGAAAGCTCAGACATAAGGTATTTCAATCCATTTGCCTTCCCTCTTACAGAAAAGGTCAAACTGCAGGATAGTGTTGTAATTTACACTTTTCTCAGGTGGCCATTTTTCCTCAGCAGAGAGAGAATATTGGGGCCAGGTCATAGTGGAGAAAAAAATGAGCTGCTTCTTTTTCAGGGTCAAATTGGTCCCAATGGTTTCAGATGCATTTCAAGGGTGAACCTGTTTATACCTCAGTGTTTCCCATCTGAAAGACAAAATTGCCTGTGGTTTGGGTTTGTTTGTTTCTCCCCCTGCCCAGGAACCCGCAACGGTCCCTGGACCCTGCTGATCAGAATAGTTGCACTCACTGACAATGGCAGAAACAATCCCTGCCCAACAACCCGCAACGGTCCCTGGACTCTGCTGATTGGAATAGTTGTGCTCACCGACACAGCAGCAGAAAACTAGTTTTCCTCCTGGACCACAAGGAGGACCAAGGAAGCTTGGATTTAGTGGCCCTTACCAACACATTCTTGAAAACCTGCACCCTTGCTTGTCCTCTTAGACCACAAAGAGGACCGAGAAAAATTGGATTTAGTGGCCCTTACTGATGTTCGGACATGTCCAGAGTTTCTTCCTTCTGATGGGTCCATGGTCTTGCTGACTTCAGGAGTGAAGCTGCAGACCTTTGTGGTGAGTGTCATGGTTCATAAAGGTGACACTTCTAGGGTTTTTCATTCCTCTCGAGGGGTTCGTGGTCTTGCTGACTTCAGGAGTGAAGCTGTAGACCTTTGCGGTGAGTGTTACAGCTCTTAAAGGTGGTGTGTCTGGAATTATTCATTTCTCCTGGTGGGTTCGTGGTCTCGCTGATTTCAGGAGTGAAGCTGCAGACCTTCGCAGTGAGTGTTACAGCTCATAAAGGTGGTGTGGACCCTTCCACAGCGTGGAAGGAGACCTGAGCAGGTTGCCACTGCTGGCTCGGGTGGCCTGCTTTTATTCCCTTATTTGGCCCCACCCACATCCTGCTGATTGGTTCATTTTACAGAGGGCTGATTGGTCCGTTTTACAGAGTGCTAATTGCCCCGTTTTACAGAGTGCTGATTTTTCCATTTTGACAGAGTGCTGACTGGTGCATTTACAAACCTTTAGTTAGACAGAGTGCTGATTGGTACGTTTACAATCATTTAGTTAGACACAAAAGTTCTCCAAGTCCCCTACCCAATTAGGTAGACACGGAGTGCTGATTGGTGCGTTTACAAACCTTTAGCTAGACACAGAGCACAAATTGGTGCATTTACAATCCTTTAGCTAGACAGAAAAGTTCTCCAAGTCCCCACCCGACCCAGAAACCCAGCCAGCTTCACCTCTCAGTATCTCATCTGATTTTCATTTTTCTGATGATTAATGGTGTTGTGCATTTTTCATAGGATCATTGGACACTTTTACGTCTTCATTTTAGGATTGTCTGTTCATATCCTCTGCCCATTTTTTAATGTCGTTATTTGTTTTCTGCTTGTTCAATCATTTCAATTCCTTGTAGATTCTGGATATTAGACCTTTGTTGGATGTATAGTTTGTATTGTCTCCCATTGTGTAGGTTGTGTGTTTACTCCGTTTATAGTTTCTTTTGCTATGCAGAAGCTCTTGAGTTTATTAGGTCCCACTTGTGAATTTTGGTTTTTGTTGCGATTGCTTTTGAGGATAGTCATAAATTCTTTCTCAAGGCCTGTGTCAAGAATGATGTTTCTGATGTTTTCTTCTGGGATTCTTATAGATGAGGGCTTACATTTAAATCTTTAGTCCATCTTGAGTTAACTTTGTATATGCTGAAAGGTCGAGGTCATGTTTCATTCTTCTGCATATGGCTAGCAGCTCTCCTAGCACCATTTATTAAATAGGGAGTCCTTTCCCCATTGCACATTTTTTTGGTGTATCTTTATTTCTGGGTTCTCTATTCTGTTCCATTGGTGTATGTATCTAGTTTTTGTAACAACATTATGCTGTTTTGGTTACTGCAGCCTTTTTTTTTTTAGGTTGAGGGGAATGGAGTTTTGCTCTTGTTGCCCAGACTGGAGTGCAGTGGCACCATCTTGGCTCACCACAACCTCTACCTCCTAGGTTCAAGCAATTCTTCTGCCTCAGTCTCCTGGTAGCTGGAATTTCAGGCATGCACCACCACATCTGGCTAATTTTGTATTTTTAGTAGAGACAGGGTTTTTCCATGCTGGTCAGGATAGTCACAAACTCCTGACCTCAGGTGATCTGCCCACCTCAGCCTCCCAAAGTGCTGGTATTACAGGTTGGATTACAGGCTGGGATGGAGCCACCACACCTGGCCAGTTACTGTAGTCCTATAGTGTAGTTTGAAGTCAGGTAATCTGATGGATGCCTCAGGCTTTGTTCTTTTTGCTTAAGATTGCTTTGGCTATTTGGGTTCTTTTTTGATTCCATATGAATATTAGAATTCCATATTAATGTTAGAATGTTAGGTTATTTCTATTTAATCTTCTGTGTAAAATGACATTAGTATCTTGATAGGAATTGTGTTAAATTTGTAGATTGCTTTGGGCAGTATGGCCATTTTAACAATATTGATTCTTCCAATCCATGAGCATGGAATATTTTTCCATTTGTTTGTGTTATCTGTGATTTCTTTTAGCAGTGATTTACAGTTCTACTTGTAGAGATCTTTCACTTTCTTAGTTAGTTGTAGTCCTAGGATTTTGGTGGTTGTTGTTGCGGCTAATATAAATGGAATTGCATTCTTGTTTTGGCTGTCAGCTTGAACATCATTGGTGTATAAAAATGTTACTGATTTATGTACAATGGTTTTGTTTCCTGAAACTTTACTGAAGTCATTCAACAGCTCCAGAAACCTTTGCAGATTCTTTAGGGTATTCTTGGTATAAAATCATATTGTCTGTGAAGAGGGATAGTTTGAACTATTCTTTTTTTATTTGAATGGCTTTCATTTCTTTCTCTTGCTTCATTGCTTTGGCTAGCACTGCCAGTGCTATGTTAAAGAGGAGTGGTGACAGTGGGCACCTTTGTCTTGTTCCAGTTCTCACGGGAAATGTTTCCAGTTTTTGCCCATTCAGTATGATGTAGGCTGTGGGTTTGTCAAAGATGGCTTTTTATTTTGAGGTATGTTCCTTCGGTGCGTAGTTTCTTAAGGATTTTGATCATGAAAGGATGTTGGATTTTATGCAGCTTTTTCTGCATCTATTGAAATGATCATATGGTTTTTGTTTTTGATTATATTTATGCAGTTCAGGCCAGCGCAGTGGCTCATGACTGTAATCCCAGAACTTTGGGAGGCTGAGGAGGGTGGATCATGAGTTCAGCAGATCCAGATAATCCTGGCTAACCTGGTGAAAACCCGTCTCTACTAAAAATACAAAAAAATTAGCCAGGCATGGTAGTGGGCACCTCTAGTCCCAGTTACTTGGGAGGCTGAAGAAGGAGAATGGTGTGAACCCGGGAGGCAGAGCTTGCAGTGAGCTGAGATTGCGCCACTGCACTCCACCCTGGGTGACAGAGCAAGACTCCATCTCAAAAAAAAAAAAAAAAAAAAAAATAGG